>NC_048910.1:7802133-7851312 GCF_011077185.1 Oxyura jamaicensis | reverse complement strand
ATGGTCACAAAACTTATCTTATGGTCACAAAACTTATCTTATGGTCAGAAGAAATCCATTTCAAAAACGTTGAAGCATATGAAGACTAAGCTCTCATTGTGATGGAGAGAGCATAGCAGTGAGATTCTCACAAATAAGTAACAGGTCCTGTCCTGGTTATTTAAGGGGCTAAGAAAATTATAGTTCTAAAGATTCATGTGACAAATGCAACAATCAATGGGCTTCACTGGATCTGTAAAACCCTCTGGACTTAATAATCAATACCATTCATGTATAACATGAAGATTTTACTCAAGTAATTAGTGTTCTTGAGCCCAGCTGTCTAAAGAGAAAGTACAAGAGAGTTGATTTTCACATGGGGATTTATACCATCCTATATAATAAGCTGTATGCATATGCACATGAGATTTAAAAAAGCAATATTTTTCCACGGTTTATCTAAGTTAAAACTCTAGTTAGAAATGAATGTATTATCAAAGCAGCACCTACAGCAATCAGTGAAAGATGCCAGAAGAGATTCATTTAGCACCCTCCATATTCTCATCCCAACTTGTATTTATTCATCCTGTTGTTTCAATTAACCAAGTGCTGATAAATGGAGGTTTACACAAGCTGAGCTCTAACATCAAGAACCAAGCTCTCCCTGCCTGAAGTTGTCAGTCGACACCAGCCAAGACTCCCCGCGGGTTTCTTTCTCCCAGCCTCTCTTCTTTCTGAGGATGCAGGAGACACTAAGAGAAGGCATCTGTAAATACATATTCCGCAGAACAACATAAAGACTTTGGGAAAAGTATGCCAGCATCTGCTAGTGCCCATCTGCTCAGACACAGCTCAAGGAGTCTGATAAAGTAGCCATAAGAACAGGCTTTCCAGGCTGAGTACTGCCTGTATGAAACCAACCCCAAACCCCCATACTTCAAGAGACTTATGTCCCTTCACAAAGTAACACCACTGCTTGTGATAATGTTTTGTGCCCCCTTCAGAAGCCTTGTGCTTTTGTACTATTCTTTCATTCAAGGGTGCCATCCGAGATGTTAGGGTTTCAAATCCAGAGCCAACTTTCCAAAACACACTGTATTCTGAAAAGCTTCTGAAAAGCCCATTTTTGTTTCACAGAAAAATAAATGAGTTTGCATCATAAAGCCTTTATCCCCCCAAACCCAAAGCCTCCCATACTGTTAAAAATCAAATCCAGCTTTATTTTCCTGCATGAGTCAGGCTGCATGCAAACAGCTCTGGAGGAAGGCAAGCTTGGGATGCAGAACAGGACTGCAGTACCAAATCCAGAGTGGGATACTTGTTCTCCTAACAGCACACTTCTATTTCCAAGATACTTGCTAATATTTTCATCTTAAAACTAGAGGAAAACCACCCTCTTCCCCCCAAAAAAGTTCTACAGATTATAAAGACACACAAGGACAGCCTTTATTATTTTAACAATTATTGCTATTTTCAGAGCTCCAGCAAAGCTACTTCCTTCCATAATTGGACTTCAATCAAACCCTAGTGAAGCTTTTGATCTTGGAAAGAGTAACAACATAGCTCCGTTATCGGCACACAGGGGGCAAAGAGTAGGACATCAAGAATTTTTCAATAAAAGAAAGTTAATTGCTTTGACTTATATTTACCAAAGGTCACGACTACAAGTTCTGACTGCACGTACATAACGGTGCACACTGAGAAATCTTGCACAGACTGGCCAAAGTAAGTGTTGGGATTATACTATTTGTGTATTATAAAAAAAAGGAAGAAAAAGGCAGCAAAACAATGCTAGATTACTATCCAAATATACCCCAGTGGATGTCCTGCCAAATAGCAAATATGTGGCTGTAAGCTCCAAACTGAAATAAAAGCTTGGCCAGAAGCCCAGAGCTTCACTGTATTTTGCTCAGCTAGCCATAGTCTGGCAGAACAGAGTGAACACATTCTCAGCCACGTGATAAAGAAGCCAGTCGGGCCAAACTGATTTCCTTGTGTTGGTTAAATGTGATCTTCAGACTGTACACACCAGCGGCTTTGGGAAAACGTGAGAAAGTGGGAAACAACAAGCCACGGGCTATAAACTAAAGGGCAGAAGAAAAATCACTTAAGGGGTTTTGCTTAAACACGTGTCGGCAGGGCTGCGTTTTAAGTAGGGGTTGACTGGGCTCACAGGGCTGAGCACATGCTGCAAAGGTGCTGAGCACCATGCATTCACCTGGATGTAAGCAGTTGAACACCAGCTCCTTCAAGCATGCAGACCCTGAAAGGACCCGATTCTGAAAAGCCACTGTGAATTCTTCACGGTACAGGATTAGGAGAGCCTCTTGTGAGTAGCTCAGAAAAACACTGCACAACTTCAAATCCCGTATGCAGGAGAATTAGAGGCACTTAGGCCCCTCAGGATGGGGCCCAGTAAAGGAAAGTTATGAACCTGACGGTGGTACACGTCCCCCACAGCTCCAATTTTGCTGATGCTACTTGAACAGCCACCAGACAGTAGTACTGAGCGCTGAGGAACATTCACAAAGTGAGGTAGAACTTGGCCAGAGGATCCAATCCAAAAAACATACAGGGCATAATGGGCTAAAAGCTGCCCCAATTATAAGGTAGTATATTTTGATAGCAGTGATAACGTTTTCAAATAACCAACTCAGGAAGAGATCAACAGCATCCCTGGCCAGCACCAGAAGTGCACGTGACGCCTGAGAGCACGCTGCATGTGGGAGCAGAAAGAGAAGCCTCCGAATGAGCCCCGAGAAGCGCATCCCTGCTGCAGATAAGAGCAACTCAGATGAAACACTCATGAGAGCGCCTAAGAAAAGTGAGATTTGTTTACTTTCTAACAGAAACAAATTGATAACCTAGACACGTGCGGTAGCTGGTGAAATCAGAGACACACACGAGTTGACAATTACACCTCCAGCTCTTTCCTTCTATTTGGCTAATGGCTTCTTTTCACGTGTTCAGAACAGCTTCCAGAGACTACCATGACTTTCAACAATGACTTCAACCGCATTGCACTGAGAAAATTGAACAGGTAAGAATATGGAAAAGTGCATCCTAAACCTGCCGGTAAGTCCAGTCCAACAGAGATCAGCCCTTCTGTGAGCGGCCACGTGATTGTGGAGGGATGAATGTCAGGTCCCAGAGCTTGGACAATCTAGGCCCTGATTTTTAAGTCCCGAGGTGCCAACTGAGCCAAGGTGTTTCAAAAAGACACCCAAACTGCTGCTGTCCAACACTCGTAGCTGAAGGCTTGAGGTCTAACCTCCTCAAAAGGTGGATACGCAGGTGCATTTTAACTATGCTGTACTCTTTCCTAATTCTCTCACATAAGCATAGTTTAAGTGATGCAGGTGTTCAGAAGGTCAACCTCCTGCTCCCGTTTACTCAGCCTGTATTACTCTCAACAAATGGCTCAATCACCATAAGGACCAGACCAGTACCACTTCAGAAAAACCTGCACCTTACCGATACACGGCATTTTGCTCAATGTGAATTAGAGAACGGCATTAGGAAAATGCAGTTAAGTAACATGGCAAAATATTGGTATCCGATTTAAACCCGTATTGGATATCTATGCTCTTCTCTTCCAAGAAAAATAGTCTTGACTGCTGACAGGGGAATTAATTTGTTGCTTATCGCTGTACTCACAGTGGTGTAGAGGGCAGGCCCTTATGCAGCTGGTGACAAAGGCCAGGCTGTGGTCAGTGCCTTGGGACTAACCTGCTCGGGTAGCTGTAGTCCTGGGAGAGGACTGGAAATGTGAGAGTGGGAATTAAACAGAGGTGTCCTACGATTCTCAGTCTCACTCCCCAGAGCCTGCATGCTCCTTAGCACTCCTCAGAGCAGCGCTCACCAGCTGACTGGGGCCGTCCTGACCACCCAGCTCCAGGTGCTGACTTGCACTGCCTATATCCAAGTCCTCATTGTTCCACCCTCACCCTTCAGTAAGCAAAGAGAACAGGGCTCCTCCGTGGGGCTGGCCCAACATACACAATGGGTGTACCACACAAAGTGGTCTCACAATGCATGGAACATACAAAAATATACAGTAGTCAAAACTTAACTTAGACATCCATACACCTCTGTGATGAACTTCAAGTGGCACTGAGCTTGGCACTTGCAGTAACTTCAGATCTGCACCTGGATTTTACTCTCCCAAAGTTAAGCTCAAGGCAATGTCTTAGATTTAGCTTAAAATTTTTAAAAAAGGCAAAAAAAAAAGAGTGACATTTCCCTGTAAAATGTGTCCAACTTAATTCTGAGAAAGCAGGATGAAACTTAAGAGTTTCCATACAGCTTTCTTCCCCCCCCCCCATTTTTTTTTTTTTTAAAAAGACACTTCATATAGCGTATACCACTGCATGATGCCAGTGTCAGACCAAATGTACTTTCAGGACTCAGGTAAGCGTTACCAAAAAGGGTATTGAAACATCTCAGTGCTGGGCTGGAAGCAGAAGGTGGTTCTGTTGTAACAGACTCCTAAATGCCCTGACAAGTATGTGCGTTCGGGGCAGAGGGAAGGGGACGCGAAGGGAGCAGGGGAGTCGACCCAGCAGTGCCGTATTAGACTGCAAGCGTGTTGTGTCATTACAGCTTTATCCCGACACACCCATATTTACAGCACACAATGTACTGTACAATTCACAATGCCAAGAAACTCAACATATCTAATCTGGCAGAAAAACAAAGTCATATCAGGTTAATCCAATTCTTAAATTGCACAACTTCGAAAAGCCAATAGGAAAACAAGCCTTCCCCTAGCTCCCGCTCCCCCTTTCCTCCTCCCAGCACACATACCCTGCCACGACCTACTTTTCTCTTTGATCCCTGAACATTTTTAGCCCACTCTCACTGTCCCATGTTTCTCATTCACTTCTAACCCACCTCCACCCCAGACTCCGGTGGAAAGTTACGCTGATTAGAACAAGCTGTAAAAGGGAGCTTTGTGCAGAGTGCCCGGGCTGAAACACACTGCGGAGAATGAATGGCAGGACACATACACAAGGTCACTTGGACGTGTGCCCACATGTGATACTGCAATAATTGTGATAAGATAACAGGCCTCAAATTTAAACTTGGCTGACTGCAAGGGAGTTTCAAATTGGGCAGTGGAGCTGGAGCGCTTCTGCTGCACCAGAGGAACAGGATACAGCAAGGCTGCGTAAATGCTCAGCTTTTTAGGTAAAATAACTTTGCTCAACTTTAGAGGATCAAGATCATTCCATTACCTAGATTTGGTGCTTTCAGGATTTCGCCTGCAAATCATACAGCTGGTTTTCCAACTTCTTTTTAAATGAAGCCTTAGAGTCATGTAATCACACGACTCCAGGAGATGAGGATTTTAAAGGAAGAATAATGGTGGAAAAAAGTTGGACACCCGCTGGCAACCAATTAAACCTACTTTCTTGCAGACTTGTTTCTCAAAGTGAATCACCATCTCATGGTGTCTAGAAGGGTGTCAGCTCTCACCAAAGCACTTCACACACATCAGGCATTTAAAGGTTTTATGTAAATTCTCTGATATAGAAAATGCACATTTACATTACAGCTCTTCCTGCTCACTAACATACTCCTATCATATCCAGCCATCTATTTTCATTAAGTTTTAGCAGTGTAATTACTCTATCAGAATCTCAACTTGCTTGCCACGTTTGCCTAAAATCAGCCTATGTACTCAAAAATCATGATCAGGAGCACACAAGAGGCCACGCACACCTAGCAAAACATTTGCTTTCACAGCAAATCAGGCAAAAAAACCACATCCATCTATCACAGTAAGCAACAGAGCTGCAAGAGTTACACAAACAAAATGGCCAAATGCCCCATGCTGTAACACAGGGCCACAGCTGCAGGGATTGCAGACGTCAGTAACATCTGTATTTCCACTATGCAGCACAAAGACAGAGGGAACACAGTGGTATGTCTGATTGCTGCAGGCTCCTTCAAATTAAGTCAGTTTAACCCTCTCTGCTGTGATGAGGAGCAGGATTTGTTTTCAAGTGCCAGTTCCTACTTACTAAGCACCCAGCTGGTTTTGAAACGGACTTCTTGCTGGAGTTGGACTCATTTCCAAACCTTGCAGTGGTGAGTTTGTGAAAGTGACCAAACCATTTTAAATCACCTCCTTTATTTCAGTGCAGCCCCTCTTATTTTAAGTCTATTGTATACTCCACAGCCTTGAGTAACATAGGCTTCTAGGAGAAGGTTTAGTACTATTACTTCAGCATTCTCTAAGCACTGATTGTTCCATAAAACAGAGCTCTACAGGAGTATTTTGTCTTTCGAAGTTTCACGTTACTGTTTGTTCCTTTTTCCAAAAGGCAATCTACAGTTTCCTTCCTTGCCTCCTCAGAATCTCAAGTTATAAGCAGATCCTAGTGGGACAGCATTTAAATTCAGTTTTGGATGCCTTCCTCTGCATTACTATTGCTGAGTTACCAGGTCACCTCAAATAATGCTGCATCCACATACAGGAATTAAGAGAGTGGCGAGCCTTGCAAGTGTTCCAAAAAAAGTTAAGGTCCAGTCAATGCCACACAAAGTAATGGATCTTGCTGGGGATGGAGAGCCCTGTTCATTCGTTTATTAAATTCAGGAATACCAACCAGCTCTGTAATGAATTACTTAATCTTTGACCTATTGTCCACAGCCACGTTCCAGAACAAAGAATTTATAGCAAGCTGAGCTCCCTAAGACTAATTGGAAAAGAACTTTTTTCCTTTAAAACCATTATCCGTCCTCAACCAATCTTTGTCACAAAATGCATTTTCGCCTCTCTGCTTATACACCTGAATATCTAAGGATGGCATTTTGTCACAGACAAGCTACTGCTGTAGTTCACTCTGACATCTGCTTGTAGTAAACGCATGCTAAAACATTGATCTATGGGTACCTGCCAAGTTATGTTCCAGTAATGACTTACATCTTCACTTCAGTTAATGAGGACCTGAGTTTTCTAGGACCCTAACGCAATCTGCATTTTTTATTCTTTGTTCTACAAGTGGCCACACACCAAAACACAAGCTTATGAGAAAAGGGTGTCAAAATCCTCGATGCCTGTTTTCATTAAACAGCAAATAATATGAACAAGAGAATACTAGCAGTAAGATGAAGAGCTAAAGCTGTTTCTCTAAAAGTTGAGCAGAGAACCCTTAAGCAAAAGAGTGCCACATCAGAGAAACTAAGCAAGGGTGCTGGATAGTGTACAATGAAAATCTGGGCTGAATTTAGCCCTGGCAAGATTTAGTTCATCCAGAGAATGGGACAGGGAAGCAGAACTATACAACAGCTTCAAAGCTGGTCAGAAAATGAGGTTGAACAATAACTTGTAGTCGTTTAAAGCTTGATGGATTGCACCTCAGTTACACAAAGCTGAAGTGCATTGAAGATCCCCAGCAGAAAAAAAAAAAAGAAAAGAAAAAAGATGAAATGCCTAACAGACACTGCCTTACTTGTCTCCATTGGCTCTCCTCACGTGAGATCTGAAGCTCTCAGGTCCCAACTCAGCTTTGTGGCAGACAGCTTCTTTAACACTGTTTGCTGGCTCCTTCAATGCCATGTGCTCATAAAGCATTGCCATACAAGCTACAAAATCTGTTTATACTGTATTCATTTTGACACAGATGTGCATTTTACCATTCATTTTCTATATTTACTCCTCACATATAACTTACTCCATTAGTTCCTACTGAATTTGAGGTTTGCTTCAAACAATTGCTTTTTTCCAGACACCTCACCATTTACCTCACACAGAATAGCTCAAACCATTGTTTTTCTTGCATATAACTCAGTTGAAATGCTCTTTCCTGATCAATCTTTTGTGGAATTTTGACAAAATATTGCAATATTTCGTTATGAAAGCAAGACTCTTCAAAAGCACACTCATGGTTATGTTAGCGTGTTATACAAATATTAAATAGCTGCACGGTGTTCTGCCAGGCAGCCTTCTGATTTCATAGTGATCTCAAGTACTCTTTATGATGACAAGTATGTCCTTCCATCCTAAGAAAACTCCACTGGTACGCCAAGACCAGGTACCCCCCCCTTAAAAAAGCCCAGAAAGATCAATGATAGAGAATGGATGGTGACATTTTGCTGCTCCACCTAGGAGCTGCTGAAGGAGGGCAGTCAACAAGCTGTACTGAAACCAGCGGCTCCACATGAGGAGTAAAATACTCATCGCTGAGACTCACTGGCTAGAATCTGGCCACTGCTGGCTCCCACAACTGCCAATCTGCTGTCATATAAATATGTAGAGACTGCAACAATTTAGTATGTTTCCTCATAGCTTCATCTAATCAGATAGCATCAATGTCTTTGTATACATCTCCTGATGACATCTCGTCTCTTAACTCTAACATATTGTTTCACGAAGACTTCAGGGTGTACTCGCTCCTTAAAAATCAAACCCCTGTGCTAGACGATCAGTCAGCCAAACACTCTGAGATAGGAAGCAGGACTAAGAGAAAGTCACAACTTTTTCCTAGGTAACCCTTAACAAGTTCAGCTCTTGGCATCCCTGAAACGCTTTCCTCAAGGGACAAAACCCACGCTTGCTCCCTCTGCATATCCTCTTCCTAACACCAGACAGCCCTTACGTGCATACACAGCTGGATCTGTGGTGAAGGCGCACAGGAGAACTCAAGCATCATGCCAGGTATGTTTTTAAAAAGTATAGTACAAAACCCAAGACCTTTCCTGCTGTTTACTGTTTGAACTCCTAAGTAACTTCAAGTTCTTTCACGTAGTTGAGCAATTATTTAACCAATAATCAACATTTAACGGCGAATATTAAAATTAGATCTTTTGAAAGAGACACAGTGTTCTTGCTTCTAGCATTAACAAGGCTTGTTCGTTCAGCACTTTTTCCCCTTGTTATCATGTGACAGGCTATTTTTAATATTTGCCAGAATATATTCTGCATCTTCCTTTGATCCAGAAAGCAGCGTGCTCGGCTTGCCTGGATATTGCCTTCCCCTTGCAGCGCACAGAGCTGTGCTTTTCCACTTGACTGCAATTTCGGCACCGGCTGGTAATGGCAGGAGCACACAGCCATGCACGCATGCCTGCTGCTCTAGCAAAAGCCGTGCTGAGCAGGCTGCACAGGGGACTGCCACGTGCCCGGAGCACATGGTGGTGCAGGCAGCAGCCATTCAGAGCCTCACGTGAGAGTCAATGTGAAGAGCAGCTCTGGTACAGCCTGCCGGGCGGTTTAGCTGGTCATTCTCATGTTATCACGTGGGACACCAAAGGTGGTTAAGCGCCCAGCTCCTCTCGGTGCCGCAGGTAGAAGCCCTCACCTCTAAGAACGGGGCTCACGTTATGGCTCACGTAACACTGAACTGCTTGTAAACAGCGATTAGAGCTCAGGAAAGGGTTCCGCAGACGAGCTGGCTGCCGGGAATGCTGCCCTTCACACTACAAAGGCCGTGCTGGAAGAGGAGGTCACGTTAAGAAACACAGGGGAAGGAAGACTACAATAAAGGGAGTGTTGCACACACCCTTCTGTGGGCTGCCCCCTTCACCAAGTCATTCCCAGTATGCAGCTGAGCAGCCGGATGGAGCAAGAGCAAACCATCCCCGCTGGCGTACGCCTATCACAAACCAGTAAAAAAAAAAAAAATACCCAAACCCACCCAACCCTGCCTGGTGTCAGTCGTTACGATTCAGTATCCATGCAAGAAGTAAAAGGTAACGGGTAACATGCTCTAGATGAAATCTCTCTGCCAAGTACGTACAATAGAGCATTTAATAAATCTTTGTGTTCTTCCAAGAGGGGGCTGAGGGGAGCACACTTCATATTGAAATGGTGTTCAGCTTTTTGATGAATGCACCTCTGAATCTTATTTTGTTACTGAAAGCAAAGACTTTTAGATATCTCACATCTGTATTTGCGCAACAGATTACAAAGCTTGCTTTCCTATTTTTTCCCCTTAATCTTTGGCAGATCCTTTGCAAGTAGTCTAAGGCACCCAGCAATCCAGGCACTGCAGTGAAAACCACTGTCACAGGAATGCAAAGAATTCTTTTTTCTAAGCCTTCCATGTCCCTATCCTCCATAAGGAGCAGGGCTGTAACACGGGACATAACTGTGTCAACAGGATTCCCCTCTGACAATAGCCATGTAGCCAAGGCTTTTGTGGCAAACTGAAAATTCACATCTAAATCTCAAAGAACAAAAATCCTCTAATTAGAGTCTTCCACCAGACTTAGCTAATGCTTCTGAACTCTAATTCACTCCGTGCAAGCCCTTTAAATTGCTATCCCGTTTACCCAAATACGGGCTACCCATAGGAAAAAACAACAGGTAAAAGTGACGACCCCCTATCTAACTTCAAAATACGATAATACGATACTCCCTTTATATACAAACAGCCATGAATACTCCTGATTTCATTAAATGACACCACAGTTAAACACAGATTTACATTCCACCAAAACCCAGCAAAAGACAAGAGATCTGCAACAGATGGAGAAACAAGAAAACATGTTTGCAGTAACAGGTAACTTAAAAAGCTACTTTTAAAATAACTGTATCACTGAGAAAGACTGATTTCCAACCAACTCATCAGCATCCACTACAGGGAGAAATAATGTTTCAAATACATCTATGTTATAACGAATGACTGTCTGCAACACTAAAATTAATAAATAGCATTTTGATTTAAAGTGATACTGTGAAAAAGAAATACTTAAATACTTTAGATTCCATTTTTTTAAAAACAAACAAACAAACAAAAAAAAACATTATCCTGCATCCCTTCTCTTCACAAAGGAGACCAGTTTTTGCAAACATAGATTGCCCAAACAAATTTACAGGAAAGCGGTTGCTCACTTTATTTGCTATAGTCCAGAGAATAAATGACAAACTGGTGAGACTAAACATTTTTCCAACAACCAGACAATGCAAGCTGGAAATAAAGAGCTCAGATAAATTTATAAGGAACCATTTGTTGTTGTTTTGGGATTTGTTTGTTAGTTTTCCACTATGGTGGATCTTGTAATATCACGTTTACAGCCATGGTCAGTCCAGCTTTGCTGAGCCTGACCCCGGTTCTCACTGAACGGCAGTGCAAGTTTTCAGATCGCTTCCATAGGCGGTATAAAACACGTATCTAGGTGACATCATTGGTTTCTAAAGACAGGTAAGGCTTGCCTTTCAACATGTGCACAAAATTAAATCTTCTTATGTCACTTCTGTGTAGACTTCTCTGTCTGAGATATACCACGCACGCACGGGAGCCACATTTGGTGTTCCATGCTCACGTATGAGTCCTTCCCCGTACAAAGCCTATGCCAGTCTCAGACTTTTGCCCAACTACACGTGATATACTGATGCTGAATGCTGGGGAGTCATTTAAAGCAGGGATGCGAGAAGCACAACATTTGACCCTTGCTTCATTCAGCCTGAGTCCACACCACATAATCACACAGGCCATCAAAAAATTAAGATAAAAATCAGTGGAGACAAAACATTTTTAGAAGAACTACTATCACCTAGAAAATTCAGTTTTCCTAAAAATAATACAACGACATGGAATTAATTTTATTGAAATTGTGTACTTTATACTACTTGTCTTGGGTTTATTACAATAATACGAATCACAACAGCCATATTGAAACACTAGCTCACACCAATTAAAAAAAAAAAAAAAAACTTTCTTCATATGACAGTTTTGAAAGTCTTTAAAGGTCTTATAGGATTTATTAACCAAAAGGCTCCACTATAGTAATTTTAACACTTAGCTCCAGACTAACTTTAATATTACAAAGCAGCACATTTGCCTCAGCACTTTTATGACAGCTTTAAATGATCACTTTTATTTTCACTAGAAATGTTTTTAATACTGTGTATTTTAAAAATTGCTCAAAGCTAAAATCCACGATGATCCCTACAAAAAAAAAAGATTGTCAGATTTTTATGTGACAGCAAAAAAAAAAGTCCATTAATCTGACAATAAACCAGACTGCTGTTAATTAAGCCATAGTACCTATCTGCAACAGGGGAAAAAAAAAATCTTCAGAAATGGAACAAGCTCACCCTTTAAAAAAAAAAAAAAAAAGAGTTTAATGCAAACCTATTATTCTTAGGACAAGATGACATGGAGAAAAAAATACCTTCAAGCTAAGATGCTTTATCCTACCCCAACAGACAACTCCTTTTACAACCATACATAAGCATACAGTTTTAGCAAGAAAAGTTTGTAACCCCCAGCTGCAAAAGCTCAGGGAAAAACTCAAAAATCAATGAAATGAAAGCAAGTCATGCAGGCAGCTGATTACAAATAAATTCTGACAGGTGATCATTAAAAGCCTGGCACAAAACCAGGCTCCCTTAAAAAAAAGAATGAGGACGGATTATCTGCTTTTAATTTTGTGTGCATAAGTGACAGAAAATGGGGTAGCATACCCGCACTATTTATAAGAACTGGCTTGGGAAAATCTGAGTAGTTTTTTTTTTTCTTCTTTAAATATTCCACTCTTGCCAACTCCAAATATATTTCAACTCTGGAAACCCTGACGAGTTATTGGTTAACTATGAAATGCCTTGAAATTGAAATACAAAAAGTAAAATCCACATAACATGAGTAAATGAAATCCACGACTAAACACACATCTGACGTGGGGCCAAAGAGTCTGTTGACAGGTTTGGGGTGTTTTGTGGGGTATTTTATTTCTTTTTTAATGAGAAAGGAATGTTGTAGATTTTAAGACTTTTCCACTTCATCCTGCTCCACAACTTTTGTCCTTCTATTTATTTATTTAGCCTCCTTATCAGATGATTCTGACAATGACTTCGCACGCTGAGCATGGCAAACGATCAAGCAGAAGGGAGAGGAGTGGTTTCCTGCTCCCAAGAGCACACTTTGCTCTAGCAAACCTTGTGTGAGCAGAAGAGCACAATAAGTCACCCTTACACTTTTTTTTTTAATAAAAAAGCAAAGCTCCATGTTTTCCAGACTTTTATGTTGATAAAACTCCCAAAACCGCGATCTCAGCCCTGCTGGTGTCTAGCTATAGCTGTTATTCTAGATTTGTGCTGCATCCCTCTGAAGGGATGATTTAAAGTGTTACCAAACAAATAGAAGACTTCCGCTGATACCAAATGGGTTTGAAACACATTATGACCAGAATTTGGCTCCATGATGCCTTGTTTTCCTATGGCTTAAGGTAACTATAGAGGTAATTTATCAATGCTGGTCAGAGTTATTCTTAGTTTATGCTGCTCTAACCAAGATGATAATGCAGTTATCAAATTTAGTTCCTGCCCCACATACTGTGGCCAATTTTACTGTGTTCAATACAGAGTAAGATTGCAGCCAAAATTCCAAACAGGAACCACTGTCTTTAAATTTCATCTTCAAAATAATTACCCACGCTAAGTCTCCTATGTCCTTGCATCAAATACTAGTCAAGAAAAGGAACGCTCACTTTCATGGTCCTCCCTATTTAACACCACGGCATTTACGCATTACTATTCTGCTTGTGTATTTTTTACTTGCCAACAGCTAGGCTACCAATGAAGAAAAGGTGACAGGAGTTTCCTTGGAATTCCTGCAGCTTCCTGACATAATTTAACCAAAAATCCCCGTGGAGCAACTTAGCAATATCTAGAGCTTTTTTTTTTTTGCGTGCAAATGAATCGTATTGGCTCTCTGTAAACTGCCTGCCAACTGTACAGTGAGAAGAAACGATTTACAGTGGGGAGGAATGCTCACGCCAAAATCCACAGGAAGGTCTTAGGGCTGATTTACCTGGTCTGACCGGGCTCTGCATGCAGTTCTGCGACACCATGCCTGGATGGACTGAAGTAGAAGCCCTGCTGCTGAGGTCCATGACAGAAGGTGATGCTGAGGTAGCTTGCTGGAGACCTGGCTGGTGTGGGCTATGCTCATGCTGGTTTGGGCTGGGTGGAATGCCATTTTCTGAGAGGAATTCTTCCAGGTCCATGTATTCCAACTGGAAAGTGTCTCCATCATATGGCAGTGTCTTGTCCCATAATGTCGGGCCCAAGAAAGCTGACTGAGGGACTGTGGTACTGCTGCTGTCATCATCTAACTTCTTCTCTTTGTCTTTTTCTTTACCGAATGCTTAAACAAAACACATAATAAATATATAAGAGCTGAGTAAATAAAATATCACTGCTACTACTTATTTTTCCAGCACTCTCAGGAAAGGTAGAAAATGAATACCTGCTTTACAAAAATAACTCCCTTGATTCACTTTGGTTAGGAGAGAACAGAAGTCATGTCAACTGAGCTCCTCTGCAGGATCCAACCTTCCCCCCGCTTTTAGTTAACAATTCCACCGCGTGCATGGATTTGTATGCCAGCTTCAGTAAATACTAATGGATTTAAAGCAAGCATTTGAGCTAAAACAAGCTGGAAGACGTTGCTATATCCGGCTGAAAAGGAATGGTCTTGACCTCAACCTTAGGTATTTATTATCTTGTCACGCTTTAAAATAAAAATAATTGAGGTCCTTGCCTTGCTAGTCCTTACACAAGCAAAGGAGGCGTCAAATTAAATATCTCTTCTGCTTGCTTTGCCTGCCTGATACTAAGCAGTAAGTTACAAAATAATGTATTATTTAGATAAATGATGATGCTGTTAATCTTGCTGATGTTTTAACATCACTAAGTTACAACGGCAAAGCCTGACAGAAGAGGCATTCTGACATGCAGGACAGCTGGCAAAAAATTCAAGGGTAGAGTGAAAGCATAAATAAAAGTTAAAATCACATTTCCTACCTATCCCTACAGCAATATCCAGTGATTCCAACAAACGGTTTTAAGGGAAACACAGGATTTCTCCCAAATATTTCCAAGGTTTTAAACAGCTACAGCCTCCTGCCCCCCGCCGTGCCTCGGCACCCCTCTGACCGCCGCCAGCAGCCCCGGGCAGCCCTCGCAGGGGCTCGGCGCGCAGCACGGTGCCTCGGGCCCTCCCCGGGAGCGGCCCGTTACCTCACCGCCGGGGGGGACACGCACAAAATGAGGATAAACCCGGCGATATCGGGGCGGGGGCCGCCATTTCGGGGCGGGAAAGGGGGGTCGGGGCTGCCGGGGGAAGCCTCACCGTCATCGTGAGCGAGCGGCAGCTTGAGCGGGTTTTCCAGCAGGGACTTGAGCACCCCGTAGGTGGGAGGCAGGAACGGGGGGGTCAGCGGGAGCGGCCGCGACATGGTGGGCTCTGCCTCGGGGCGGCGGCGGCTCCTTCCCCTTCGGCTAGCGGAGCGGCTGCTGGACGGGAGCAGGGGGGGGGAGCCGGGCAGAGCCGGGCCGGGCCTCGGGGGGCCTGCGGGCCGCCGGAACAGGGGAGCGGGAGAGGCGCCTCCGCCGCGCAGCGCCCTGCCTCCCTCCCGCAGCGCCCTGCCTGCCACCCTCCTGCCGCCCGCCCGCCGCCCGCTCTGCGCCGCGCGCCCCGGCCGCGCGCCCATGTGCAGGCGCTGCCGCCGCTGACGTCAGGCGCGCCGCGGCCTCGCCATTGGTGCGGGGGGACGGGCGGGCGGCCACGCCTCGTTTTCATGGACCCGCCCCCTCCCGATGGTCCCGCCCCCTCCGTCTGGCCACGCCCATCTCGATGGCCTCGCCTCCCGGAGGGGTGTAGCCCCTCCCCTTTCCCCCCAGCGGCACGCGGCGGGGCGGGGCGGGGCGGTTGCCCTGGTAACCGTTGCGCGGCCTCCCAGCGGCCGGCCCCGCGCGGCGCTGAGGGAACCGGCGGCGGCACCCGCGCTAGGGCAGCCCCTCAGCGGCCTCCCGGGGATCGGGCGCTGCCCGTTCCGTCAGCTCGGGCCTCCGCGGCCGCCCTGCAGGGATATTCGACCCCCCCCAGCCACCCACCGGAGGCCCCACAGAGCTCCCTCGCCGGTAGCACGGGAGGAAAATGGTGTTGGCCCGCAGCCGGGGGGGGGGTACCGACTGTGGAGGAGCTTTCCACCTGGCACGGAGAGCGAGAACGGGGTAACAGCCCAGCACTGTGTGTGGGACCTGGGCAGGAAAACGAGCAGGGGGTTATTAAGTGATTGTACACATACCGGCGGTGCCCCAGATGGCCAAATTGCTAGTTACTGAGAGCCTCTAATTGCAAAAGTACAGTGTGAGGGACGTGAAGAGGGCAGTGATTGGCAAGCCGTGTGTAGACGTGGTACACAATGCTTTTTTGTGCAGTATAAAGTAAAAAATAGGTTTAGGAGATTTGGTAGGCAACAAAGAAGAGTAAACAGAAGATGTAAAAGTAATAGGGATATAAGGTAATGCCAGTAACCAGCAAGATTAGCTAGGGATGTAATGAAAGCTTGGCTTGGGCAGAATTACTGAAGTTTTTATGGCTATTGATGTAACTCACATTTCAGACAAAATACACCAAGAGAAGTAGCATTTTCAGTGAAATCGAATGACATGAAAGCTGTACTGTTTCACCACTTGGCATTGAACAGGATAAACTATGTTTAGATCTGCGCAAGCACAGAACAACAAGAAGCAACAAGACATGCTGAGGACCAAACACGATTACAGACCGTGCAGGAGCTGGGAATTTCCTGGCTGAAGAAGCTGTAACAACACTTTCCAATACATGGACCAGCCAGAAAAACTGAGAAAAGTACCCAAGTACTGGCGGTGCTGGAGCTGTGCTTTTCGATTCCACACTGCAACAGGAGCAGGGATTTAACTCCCATCTTGCCACACAGGCAGGTTTCGTTCCAACCAGCCTCAATTCACAGGCTGTCAGGACACCAAGTGGACTGTGGGCAGGTACCTGCCCGCTAGTGACTGACGGCTGCACCTTTTCGAGGGGCCTATCGCTCATTCGTGCTATTTCAGCCCCTGGCTGACCCCTGGCTCACCCCAGGTCAGGCCAACACAACCCAGACCCAGCTAACTGCACGTTAACTGGACTGCTACGTTTTCCAACCTGCCAAAAGTACAACTTGGTGCATATTAGCGTTCACACTGAGCAAGTTATGGCTTGTGAAGGACTGTGACAGCTATTGACTTTTTGTATAGAAGGCACCTTGACTGGTCTCCAACTGGAAAACCAAAAACCCTCAGCCAACGCTTAGGATCCTGCTCCTGCAGTTTCCATCACAGAAATGTGATCAGATTCACCGCACAGATTGAAGTTTTCGAACTGCATCCATGTAAGTTAATATATCATTTTCCGAGATTTTTAAAATGTATTTATTCTGTAGCAAAGAAAATTTGAAGAGACCACTTGAGGTGCCAACACCGCCACACGTGGGGGCATCCTTCCACATCCACCCAATACCAGTGCCTCAGGCACTCCGGCGGTGCTGGGGGCACACAGGGACCTCAGCGGCGGTGCCCAGCTGATGTAGGCTTTGGTTTTTTGTGTGTTTTTTGTTTTTTTTTTTCCTTGTTTTTTCTCAGCAGGGAGTCTCACAAACGGGCACGTGCGGGGCTCCTTCCCCACAGCCCTGCCCTCACCTCCCGCCGCCTCAACGGCCGCCCCCCTCACGCGGCGGTGCGGGGGGGGGGGAGTGAAGGGGGAGCGGAGGGAGGGGGCCGTTAGGCGCGCGGGGCCGTCACGTGAGCGCGCGGCCTGACCTACTTTGGGCCAATGGCGGGGCGCGGCGAGCCTGGAATCGCCGCAACGGCCGCGCCCCGCCCCCTGCCTCGCGCCTCGCCTCAGCTCACCTCGCGCGGCCCCGGCCCCTGAGGCGGCGGCGCGGGCACGCGCACGGCCCCTGAGGGGGCCTGACTCCGCCGCGTGCTGCTCCCTCCTGAGGGAAGGGCCCCCCCAGGCGGGGGGAGGAGGTGCACGGGAGTGGGAAAGCCTACCTATGTAGGGTATACGTATGTATTCAGTCTCTCTGAGCTCTGCTGTGTTCTAAAGCAGTGAAACAGCCCCGTGTCGGCCTCGGTGTTACATCTCCCCCTGAGCGGCTGACACGCTACTCAGAGGTTCACAAAAAGCCCCACACCTGGCTGCCCTCACCGCCACCACAGCTGAAACCCAGCAGCCTCTGCAGGGAGCAAAGCCTGTCCCACGCTCCCGGCAGCATCACAGGGGTTCTAGAAGGGACCCCTGCTTGGCTGCCCCCGCCAAGGCCCTCCCCAGTCCTCACAGCCTCCGGTCCTTCAACGCTTCCACCGCCATTTGCTGCCCACGTGGCATACAGCAGAGTGAGCCGCTGTGTCACCTCGCACGAGAGAACCATGATCTGCCCCCACCTTTTTATTTTTTTTAAAGACTTAATTGAGAGTAGGAAAGACAGGTTTGGAACTGCTTTTGGGTGATGGCAGAGGAACTTCTCTGAAGTAATCTGAGGTGGTTCCAAAAGACATCCCAGTTCTCAGAAAAATAAGAATTACTAGTTGCTGCTTATGTGCTGTGAGTTGAAAGATTAATAATTTTCCCTGCCAACATTTACAGTCAGCCCTTACCATGACAGTAGATCAAATACATGTACGTGCCTGGGCAGCTGACCTGGTTTGAACCCAGCAAGCGTTACTCTCAATGATGACTGCATTTTTGGAACAAATACTTTGCTATGCTTTTTAAAGCAACCGTAACCTTGTAAAGCATTAACCAGCCTCTCAAGCCTGTTTCAAGTGCCTGGTGCCTTAGGGGATTATTTAGACCCAGTAGATGTAACCAACCAGTTAAATGAGATGACAGAGCTGGACAAAGACCATCGATAAAGAAGTAGCTGGCCTGTTTTGCAGTCAGATATTTCTCTGAATAAGGACAACTCCCAGCTAGTGCCAATGGGAGAAACAACTCGATCCTTCCATTTATTCCTCTGTGCTCCATTCCTATTCCTTTCTCACTTTTGGCTTGCATGCAGCAGGAAGACAGTTAGAAATAGCTGTTCTTACATGCTCAGGCTGTTTGATTTTGGAAGTTGGCACTGGTTTTACTGGAGATGGAAGAGCACCCACGAGCAGAGAATAAAACAGGCAGAGCTGGAAAAGGAGGAAAGAGTGAAAGGGAGGAAAGAGTGAAAGGTGCAGGAGCTGAGCATCTCCTCCTTATTCACAGTTCCTATTGAAGCCAATGACCCAGATTTCTCTGACTTCAAATGGCTGTTTTCAGTGAGCTTGCCAGAGGCATGGTGCTGGGGAAGGTCAGGCAGAATTTAGCCAGAAGTATTCTGCATGCATAGGCTTATTGGATCTGGATCTGTAAAACTTGATACCAAACACCCTGTACCTGACCAGTACTCCCTGGGGTCCAGTCCTGCAAGGCCCCTGCCCTGAGCCTGGGATTCCTGTCTGTCCTGTATTTCTGCACTCAGTTCTGCAACACCCAGCTCGCTCCTGGGTTTCCCCCCTTCAAAAAAAAATTGCAGAGAACCCAAACCAGTTTTAATCCCATGGTATTAAGACCCCAGAAATATGGTAAACCTCATTTCTTTGGCAGGGAAGCCTGATCTGC
Organism: Oxyura jamaicensis; assembly: GCF_011077185.1. Classification (NCBI taxonomy): domain Eukaryota; kingdom Metazoa; phylum Chordata; class Aves; order Anseriformes; family Anatidae; genus Oxyura; species Oxyura jamaicensis. The sequence goes on along the minus strand of NC_048910.1, from coordinate 7,831,924 downwards.
AGGACTTTTCCCAGTTTTCCAACAGACAACAATCAAGCTTGCAAACAAAGGCATTAAGTCATGATATGTCTCTTTAGGAAATATTTTTTTTTTTTTTAAGAAATACTCCGACTTTCAGTTACATGCAGCAGTGAAAAAGCAATAGGCAGCAGCACCCTTCCTTAAAATTTATCCTCATGTCTCTCTTGTGGCCCATTTTATTTTTTAAATCTCTTACTAGAGATTTCATTTGGAAACTAGTTGTTATCTCAGTATCAGAATATACACATTGAATATGTTTAATAGCAGCATAGCAGGTTCCTGTATTTTTGGAAACCTACTTTGCAAATGCCATAATGCAGAGATGAACAATGAACACCATTTTAAGACGAAAATGTACCCTGGATCCTGTGCATGTATCACCATACTTCATTTGACAGAGCAATTCTGATTAGATCGCTAAAGATTACAGTTTAAAAGGGCTTGGAAAAAAGAGTATTAGTAACTTGTATTTTTAAAATGTATTTCCAAGCATAGAATCAGCTTTACTGATACTCAGTGAGCATCCAAAATCTGTGCTTGTCATATGCTTCAGTGTTTATCAAAAGAAGAGGAGGTATTTTCCCATAATCATTTGTTGGCTCTGCCTCAGCAGCATCCAGGGCTGCCGCTTGCTGTGACGCAGGATGGAGCAGCAGCACACCAGGAATTGTGCTGAGTGCAAGGAGCAGATGCTGGGCACCACGAGTCCTCCTACCTCCCCCTTCAGCTGTAGTCAACAGCCCCCTGCAGAAGTCCTGCTGCCCATACATTCTTTTAGAAGAGTGGTTGAATTACTCACATCTCCCTTAAGGGCAGATGTGTATGGAAAAGATGTACATTAAAGAGATGTGTAGTAGTTGCCATTTCAAACATGCTCAGCTTTGGTAAATTGTTTTCATGCATTTTAGTGAAATGTGTAAGTTAAATAAAAACAACAGTAGCTGACAGCTGCATCATATAAACCCTAAATACCCATACAGACACAAGAAACCATAGAAAGATTGCTTGCTTGTTTCTTTGTTCTGCCTTTGACTTTATTTTTTTAAGACTCATGTTTTCTTTTAAAATTATCTGCTCTGATCTGCAGAAATGTAGATGCATAATTGACTATATATGGACTAAAGATGTTCTTGCTTGTATGTTTTCCTGGTCAGGCACTTAGACTATAAGCTATACTGAAAGCCTCAGGCAGAAACCTATCCAGACATATCCATCAGACATAACTAGTGTCATATTAAAACAGTTCTCTATTAATTTTTCCCATTCGCTTTTTAAACCTTTAAAAAAAAATCTTTAATTAATTGCCTTGCAGAGTAAGTTGTTCATGAAGGCTCACAATTAGCATTTTCATAGGCAGTGGTGTTTGTTTATTTTTTAATGCCAAAAGGCATAAGCATACTTACAGCCATCTGAGAGTGTGCATGCAAGGAAATAAAGATGTCCTCCTGTATTTCCCCTTAAATGGCTTATGACCTGGAGAATACATTATTTTGATTGGCATAAGAAAGAAGGCTGTGATCTTATTTTTACTGCTTGCTGTAGTTGTTTCAAACTTATCAAAGGAAGAAATAGAGGCTTGTTAGATGGCTGCTTGCCAGCATCACTAATCAGAATTTTAATGAGATTTTTTTTATTTTCGAGTCCTAAATTAGGTCTAATTAACAGTATATAAAGCAAATATACAATGCCATAAAGGGGATGCAGCCTGCTGTCTCTTATATAGGATGTGTTTCAATCTCTTCACAAATAGAGTTGTTCAGCAAAATACACATTTTTATGCTGCTTGAATATATGCAGGATTTCTTTACTATTATGCATTAACAAATTGCCTTTAGAAAATAAGGTCCTATACTTTCATGCCGACTTTGAAATCTCTGAAGGGGAGTAACGCGAGTGCTTATGGCTGAAGCCCTCTCTGATTGCTACTCACTTTAACAGACTCCTGAAAGCTGCCGTCCAACACATGCTGCAGTCACAATGACAGGGTAAACTGTTCCCTTTTACTTCCCTTAAGTACTCCATTTGCCATCATCACATCTTTGGGTGGACCATGTGTTCCTATTGTTTGTGGGCTGGATAACTAGCCTGCAGCTCCCATTTCCCAACCATCACAAAAGGCACAGTTATATTTAGTCTACACAGTTTTCCTCTGAGCATTTAGGACAGAAAATGATTAATGACTACAAAACATCATCCTCAAAACACAGCATTGTTTCTTCCACAGAAAAGTATATATTGCGCAAAGAAGGAGGAATAAACCGAAATGACATTTTTCTTTCCCCATTGCAAGATTTTCTTGTTACTTACGGTTCCCTCCTGGGCTGACTTATCTGAAACATACAAAACATTTTTAAGAAGGGAAGCATTTTTAATTAGAGTTGCTCATATGCTGCTTAATGCAATTAAACACCTAAAAGTATGGAATTACAACGTCTGCTTAAACTGAGCATTTTATTCACAAACTGAGACCATTAACCAGGGAAGTCTCTTGCAAAGCCTTTTTCTAAATTTCATGTTTAGTAAACAAATCTAATTTCTTTATCCCTGTTAAGTCCATATCACTTCTGATTCATTTGGCTCATGAAACTAAAGATGATTAGCAGCAGTAACAATGGGGGTAAAAAAACAAACAACAAACCAAACCAACCAACCAAAAACACCACCACCACCACCCACGCTAGAGCACAGTGGAATAGAATTAAGAAACCCAAGCAGCCCCCCTTGCTCAGACTCCAAGTCACCAACTCAAGTGGTGTTGGGTTGAAGTGCTCAGAGCACTTGGGCAGAAAAGTGCTTTAAGGGTTGAACTGGACCAGGTGTATCTAGAAAGCTGTAGAGTTTATGGTAGTTGGCAGTGTCTGTAGTTAATAAGGATAGTCTATCAAGTGCCCATTGTCTTTGAACTAACATCAGACACATTCTAAGTAAGCCTAAATAGCCGTTTCAAACATGTATTTCTTGAAGTGTGTAAATAAATACATTCACAGCAATTTTAAGGAAGGAGCCAAACCGCAGGACAGAGTGAGCCAGAATCATTTTGCATCTGTTACAACATTCAGGGTAATGTTTTGGTTGATTTATAGTGGAAATATTTGTTTTTCAGCTGGAATTTTGGTAACTCAGAACAGATGTTCACAGCAATGTTGGAATACTGTCTACCCATCCTTTGCTGTTGAATCAAACGCTGTTACACATTTAAACTAACCAAGGTTAGGGTAACCTGAAATCTAATACACTGTGAAGTTACTAATCTTAGGAAAGGTACATAGTAAGGGAGGTGCCGATGAAATCCAAAACAATTACTTTCCCATTTTATTAGAATCATAAGGTGTGCAACGATGTATGCAGAAAATTAATAGAACTATTAGATTTTATGTGGTTTGTGAATGTGGATGGAGGAGAAGCGCTTGTCTATCAGTTTAATATTTTTTCAAAACTTTGTAGTGTTGAACCAACTCATCTTCCTGACTTTTTGCACCCTCACTGAGCTAGGGAATGTTTCTTAGCACAGCAAGAGAAACAGGTTCTTGTACTGAGAAAGTTACTTATCTCTTCCAAAGAATTGGCTAGTTGTCTTTAAAATCATTAAGAATTCAGTATATTATTAAAAATGTTATTCATATTACCAGAAGACCTCTGACTACAGAACAGACCCAAGTACAGTCCTCTCTTCCCCAGTGGAGTTACTCACATCCCTCAGCATTTTGCCAGAGAAGGAGAGGGAGGCCATGTCCCTACTCATTAAACTAGGTGGGTAGGCAACATGATCTGAAACCAGCTGACATCTCTGCATTTGCTTCAGTGGTACTGAGCTCAGAAATGAATGGCATTTCTCCCATTTTGGATGTCTTTTTTTCCACTGCCTCCCCCCCCCCCCCCTTTTTTTTTTTCTTCTTTCCCCTGTGGAGGCCAGACAAATAGCATCCAAAGCTATTTGCTGATGTGAATTCCAGATTGTCAGTGGAGTTGTGCCTGATGCCTTTACCTTACAATGGCTGTTGTTTCTTCTAGGAACTTCCAGCTTCTCTGCTGCAACATTCTTGCTTCCCAGGAAAGATCCACATAAGCTGGCATGCAGCTATTTAATGGCTATCCCATTTGCAGCTACGTTTCTTTCCAGGTGGCATCACTATATTCCTAACAGCTGAAAGCATTAACGATGTCAGAGAGGATTCAGTTACTCAGTTCTATGTGGAGCAAATGCTTTGAATTGCAGTTACTGCATTAAGCTCTTGAAGACGTACACAGAGAGGCTCCCGCGCTGATCTGATGCACAGACAGCAATGCCTGATAATGCCCAGCCCAGGGAGGGCTGTGTGCTGCCGGGGGTACGGTGCCTGGTGCTCAGCCCCAAGTGCTTCCAGTGGAGAACAGGAGAGGCAGAACACACCCAGCACAGCTTTTGTTGGGCCGCAGCTGTTTTACACCTGGGCCTCGTCCTCCTCTGAGCCGTGTGCACTGTTAGCAGTTGGAAGAACTGGAATCTAAGCACAAGGCTGTTGTGCAAGTGCAGTACAAATGCAGATTTTACTAGGATATATTTTCTGCAAGCAAGTTAGAATTTGTAGCGGTGACATGAGTCACCTCCGTAGATACCATGGATACAGCATTTCACCCGGTAACTCCATTAGGTACACTCCATACACTCAGCTTGTCACAGCACTGCACTGGCCCTTGTAGGACCGAGTGTTGCCTATTCTGCTATTTCAGACGCTTCTTCCCCTGTCCTGGATAGAACCAAAGCCAAAGGGCACTTGAGATGTCTCCATGGCTGCAAAGCCTCCACGCAACAGCAGCAAAATTCCCACTGGTGCAAGCTTCTAGGCAAGCTTTTTAGAATATTTCTGTATTTTGATCAGACATCCAACACCGTTATTTTTTTCTTGGTCATTATCTAACTGACTTGCCAAATGTTACATTATGTGATTTCTTCCTCGGAAAAGCTGTCCCTTCTTGTGAGCAGTGCCATATTGTCTCATTATCTGAAATTCGCTGGAGCAGTAGGCTTTCGATCTGGGCATCCATGGACTCTCACAGCTGTCTGAATCTTGTGCCCTGGTCATACGTTTGAGAAATCGGGTCATCCTTGGTCTGCTTATAATTCATTACACTGGAGTTTTAACCTCGGAGAATAGGAAACAAAACTGTCTGTAAGTGGGGGAGTCTTTTGGAAACCATAATGGAAACAAAGCCCAGCATTGTCATATCAGGTGACAAGGCAGAGCATCAAATTACAGTCAAGGGAGAATGGAGCTTGACCTGCAGGAATTAGGCTGCCACTGAGGAATGCAGATGATAGTCTTGAAAAGATGCCAGATCCAGAAAGCTTGTGTGGGAATTGGCACAAGTGCATCTAGGAGGTACTAGGAGATTGCAAGCCTCTTGGACACATCAGCCAGGTACATGTTTCTAGCAATGAGCTCTGCAGCAGTACGTTATATTTGCCTGCACCTCACACAAGCACCCTCTTGTTGCTCTCTCTAGCCCTGTTAATGCGTGGTTCCGAGGCTGGGAGATGGCAGCTGCTTAGCACCCAAGCTGGTATTGATTCTGGGCACTACAGGTTGCTGCACTTCGCTAGCACAGACAAATTGTCTGATAACTGCTCCTCGCAGGAAACCTGAACCAAGAGCCCTGCCAGGGCAAGAGGGTTCGATCCTGCCAGGCATCACACACTTCTCCAGGGCTGAGCCGTCCTCAGCCCATCAGAGGGAGGTGGAAGCACTCCCTAGCCTTCATGTCAGATGGCTTGAAAAGGAAATCTGTGCAGGATAGTGCCCGTAAGAAAGCACAGCTTGCTCGGGGTTACTGGTAGGTAAACCCGCTTTACATACAAGTTGCACCAAGGTCCTTTGGAAGCCAGTCAAAGGCATGATTATGGTAAGATTAGTAGCTCATAAGTAATCTCTGCTGAAACAGTTCACTCTCACTGGGCTGTTGAAGTTTCTCTGGTACTGTACCTCACTGCCACGCAGACTGGTTTTTAAAATCAAAGACATCTGTGGAAACACTGTGTTTCTGCCATACAGATCAGAAAAGGATCCGTCTTTTCTGAAAAGGTAACACTGGCTTTATTATAAATATGAACTTTCCTCTCCTCTAAAATTGCTTGTAAATTTTAATAGGAAGTAAAATACGCATGAGTTCCTGGGGTAGGATTTTGTAGCTCTAACACACATTGCAGTTACAGATGCGAAACTTTGCACTTTTGGTTCATTCAGAGAGCATGTATTTCAGCACTCAGAGACACCCTTATGACTGGGAATCAGCACAGACAGCACCAATGAGAGTCTACAAATCAACTGCTGAAAAAAAAAAAAAAAAAAAAAAAGATAATTTTAAGCTTTCCATTTTTATGCTAGATAACAGGAGGTGTGATTTATTCCCAATATTTGGAGGAGTTCCTCTCAAAATTACAAAATGCTGTCTGATTTCTCTCATCTCCAGGCAGCAGGTGCTGCAGGGCAGGAGCTGTTGGGCCCTGGCAGGAGGACGTGGCACCGAGCTCCACGTGGGAGCTCACCCAGCCCAGCCCTGTTGGCCCTGCACACCCAGAGCTGGGGCCTCCCTAAGGTCTCTTCGCTTTCATTCAGGCGTGGGGTTTCTTTCTGCTCCAATAGCTGCCATTCCCTGCTGCACACAGAGATGTCAGCCAGGTTTCTTACAGCAGAATTTTGCTCTGCATGAAAGTTGCCCATGTTTCCCCGTCCCTTGGCTTTTTGGTCCCTGTCTTACAACTGCTCATGCGGCTGCATAAAGATCAGAACAGCCTGGTGCCAAGTGATCTCGCAGCGGTATGCTCACGGAGTTGTTCAAGAGGCAAGCTTTTGCCTGAGTGCTGGGATCGTACCAAACTAATCCGGTTTAGTGACTTTGTGTGCCTTGCTGTTTGCACAAGGAGGGCAACGTTTGCTTGCCTCATGCTCTGCAGACGAACTGGGGTGTCCGCACGCGTCCTGGCCTTGCTGTGAATGCAGCAGAGGCTGCCCTGGAGACCCTGAGCCACTGCCGCGGTGGCCCCAGGGGAAGCCTGCCAGCAGCCGTCATCTCTGCACCCTGAATCACGCACAAACGTTTGGAAAGGGGGAGCCTGCTTGTGACCTGGATTCAAGAGGCTTCACTGTTAATCCCCCCTCCCTCCCAAAATTGCATGAACTGGGGCTATCATGGCTGAGGTTCTTATCCAGAATCCGCATGTAGATTAAAAAAAAAAAACTCTTGACAGAGAAACTTGCAAGAAAATCTGTTAGGCAGTAGTCACTAGTGGTAATTACCATGCTTTCATCTGTAGCTGTCATTGCACTGTAAAAAGTGGCTGTTATTCTCATTTTAGAGAAGAAACAGATGTTCTAGGGAATTCTGAATAAATTAATACAGAAGTTGCATGCCTAAAAGGTCTTCTAGAAAATCCCATCATTATCACACGGCTGATTTTGTTCAGTACACCCAGGAGTTCAGCAGATTTGCTGCTCGTGCTTTGCTTTGCTTCTCTTCTAACTTGCTTTAAAGCAATAGTTTTTGTTTGGAGTTTTCATTTTACTCTCATCCTGAAATGATACCAGCTATCAGCACTTTCTTTTCAAGGCAAACTTTCAGGTAGGGATTTGTTTGAAAGTTCTTGAGGTTTAATTTGGTTTTGTGATCAAGAGACACAGAAGTCGCATTTGTGCAATCCAATTAGGCTCCAGCCCTGGCAGGGACATGGCATAATGCACGTACATCCAGCTGACTCGCTGTCCTTCCCTGCTCGCAAAGCCTTCGGCCTCCATGACAGAGCCGAGCGTCTTATCACAGGTACTTGGGATTACTGCAGACCCAATTTTCCTGTCTGGGAAGTGCCAGAGATGCAGGTTTCCCTTGGAAACATGGTAGGTGACAGGGAAAAAGGACAGCTGCAGATAGATGTTGCATTGGCCTCAGCACTGTGAACAACTACTAAAGGCAATCAGTACTGAAAGTGTTCAGGAGGCTGTGCAGTGCTCTCGGTTTTAACAAGGAATTAGAAGCATTTCTGTGGTATATCTATCTGCTCACCTCTACTCACTTAAGGCTCCTGCCCAGAATCGGAATCTGTCACTACCTATGCTTTTTTTTGGAATAAGCACTCTCCACTATGATAAGCTGAAAGGTGTTAGAGCAAGGAGGAGCGTACCTGGTAATGTTTCTCTCTCAGGAACCAGACCTCACATGCTGCGGGTTCAAGGAAGAGATGCCCCGAACACAGGGCTGCATGCCACAGTCTGCGCTCCCAGCTGCACCCGACTTGCCATTCCAATTTGGCTGTAGCAGCCTAAATTTCTCCTTACTTGGAGAGCAGCGATTTCTCCCAGCCACACCAGAAACCACACTGCTAATTACCCTGCTGTGCTGCTCACCTCTGTGTGCAGTAGTTGTCCCTCGCCTGGGGGAGTCCTCTTGTAGAACCCTCTTGTGCTGTGGCAAAACTTCATTCCTGCAGGCTAAGCAGTTTTCTTGTAAGAGGGAAACTGTATTTTCTGAACATGCTGAAGTTATTAAGGCCTTTTCCCTTACTTCCCTGACACTGTATTCATTTGTAAGTAGGTTAATTTGTGTATAGGTGACAGTCGGGACAAGCAGTGATAAACCTTGACTGAAATAAACGCCAGAGTTTTGTAGCTAACATCTCTGAGCACAGCAGTGAAATGGACTTTTCAGTTATCTTCAGCCAGCCACGGGACTTCCCACTTGGTGTGCATTTACTGCTGATTTTTGTTTTTTTATATCATTTACTGCAGGGACCTAAGTGGTTATTGGAACACCATAGCCCATATTACTGTGCTACTTTTGTGCTGCTTCAGCATATAAAATCAAAACTAGTTAAGCGCATACATACTTCTGAGAACTTAAGGTTGAAGTGCCTACACTACATGAACAAGATGAGATTAATTGCATCCACACATTTGCCTTTAACAGGATGATTCCTTTTAGTTGCGTCTTCCAAATAGCCAACAAGAAGACAGTCATTCTTTAACACAGCGGGTGTCCTATTTCCTGTTTCTCCGCATCTTTATCATTTACAACACTTCTGTAGTTAATTTGAAGGAGCACTATGTTCTGAGAGTGACAGGCAGCTTTCTTAATGGGCTCGTCAGCTCCTCTTCATGCCATGACATCAATTATGTACACTTGTCTTTGACTTGGAATTTGTAACCCCCATGGTGACTAATTACAGTACCTAACGTTAGGGTCCCTGGTGACATAGACTAGAGATTAATAAATGCAGTTCAGCCTACTGCTCGGGGACTGAAAACTTCACTGTCCCTCGAGAGCTCAGGGCTCTGGGTTTTCTGAGGATATTGGGGTTGGAAAGGAACAGCGACGCATTACCAGACTCTTTGGAATAAAAATGAAAGCATTTGAAGGAACCACAGTGCTTTGTCTTTCCTGAGAGTCTTTCTCTTTCTCATATCAGTGCTATTATTGTTGCATTTTTGTTTTAGGCCAGAAACATCACTTTATTTCTTTTTCCATTTTAATCATGTTTTAATGAGTTCTCTTCAGATACAAGAACAAGGAATGTTCTTAATGATAATAATAATTGGGCCATAGGGAAATATTGACTGCTTAAGGAGCAGAGTACTTTACAAGAGATTAAGGGATTTCTGATCGGTTTGTGACCGGAGGTCAGGGTGAAATCATGACTTACCCAAACTGTGGCAAAACTGCCGATTTGAAGGGGGGAACACAGCATACCTATGGTTTGTAAAAGGTGCTGGACTAAATTCTTATTTGTCTTCAAATAAGAAAGACGTCCACCCTAAACCCATTTTCTTAATGAATTACAGATATTTTTTCCAATTAAGAATTCTTGTACATAATGCCACAAAAAAACTAACTGTAGAGCAGCTTCTGCAGTGAAGCTGCTGTAACTACAAACCAGATCATCGTCCTTTCTGTCATTCTGAGAACAGCTGAACATAAAAGACATATATGCCCTAATTCAAGAAAATATGCTCAGAGAGGAGTTAGCCCTGTACATATACTCTCAGATAATCCTGGAAGCTGTAAATAGAGATTTTTATCATAAACAGAAGACCAGAGATGGCCTTGTGGCTTCAGGGACAAAATCTGCAGGGGATGTGCAAACCTCCCAGAACAATCCCAAGAAGGCATAACTGTGAGTGGGAGAGGAAAATCAGTATTAGTTAGTAGATTTCAACTTCCCATCCTAATATTTGGAAACAATAGGCTCTACTTGTAACAGGTTTGGGCCCATTCCATTTTTTTTTTTTTCAACCATGACTTAATACTGAATAATACACACCTCCTTGCATCTTTCTGGGAAGAGAGTTCAATACGTCTACCTTGTAGTAAAATAATTTATCTCAAAAGAATGTTGAAAGAGTATCAAACTATTAGATCTGTGGCAACATCATCTACTGCCTGGGAAAAAAAAAGCTGGAATAAGCAACAAATAATCAAGCCACCAAAAATATGAAAAGGATCTGGATGGTACAGCCTGCGAGACAGCTAGTATTTTTAGTATTACATGAAAACAATCCCCAGGGAAAGGCAAAGCTGGTTACAGAGGACAAAGGGCAGGCTTTCTTCATTAGTATTTGATTTTTGGCACACTATCATTGCAAGCAGTAAGGGGAAAGATTTACTAAGGTATTTAGGTACCTAAACATGACTAGCAGCATTTATAGCAGCATCTAAGTAGGTTAGGTGCCTAATTCCCATTAACTCCATCAACATTGTTAAGCTGCTGACATCTTTGTAAAGCTGGCCCCAGAGCTGGAGCAGCCAGGTGCCTCTGTTTAGACTGATGGGGCTGTGCTCACTCATGGCCGCTGCAGCCCCAGCGGATGTCCCTTGGAGCAGGGTGCTGCAGACAGCACATGAGGACCGACAGCACAGAAGGGAACAAAGACTCCTGAGCTGACTTGAAGGTTTGCTGCGGACTTAAGCTAGAACTCTGCAGAAGTCACTCTGACCAGTATTTGCAAAAAGGGCACCAAATTTCTGTGTTAGATTTGGAACCAGCAGTAAGGTTGCTGGGTAGCTCTTGGGGAGTTTCTTGAGCAGAGCATTACGAACCCCATCGGTTCCCAGAAAAGCCAGACTTTCACGGGGTACATCATAACAGAACGTGCAGGTACAGGAAAGCCTTTCCCTCCAGTCAGTCCTTCACCACCTGGCCTATTCCACAACCACAAACATTGTTCTTAAAAAGAATTTCCTTGCCTTCAGTTTATGCCTGCAGACACTGTGGCGTGGGAGGTGCTGATGAGGCCATGCTACAGGGAGTGTCCGAGAAGCAAATACGTGCTGAAATAAACCAGCTAATTGCAAGGATCAGTAGCAGATAGGAAGCTTTAGGGAAACAGGAATTGCCCCTGTTTTATTGTGTTCCTCATTTCAGTGTAATTTCTTATTCCTTCATTTATAATGGAGGCCAAAGATGCCGATGGATTTCCATATTGGGTACTACTAGTTTCTGTTCCTCAAACTACAACCAGGTAGAGTGCAAGTAAACTATGTGGGGCTCCACAGAGACATGCACAGAAATTGTAGCAAGCTAGATTTGCTTTTCCAACTTCTTTTAAAAATTGTTCTTAAAAATATGTTATAGCAGAAAAAGTGGGATTCCTCCTCTCTGTCCTTTACTGACTTGTGATTTTGTCCCACTACATGCCTACAACAGTTCCAGAAAATACACAAGAGCTGATTCAGTAGCTTGCATAGCCCCAGTAGTAGTAGGTGATGAAGTGACTGGTACTGCTTAACCAAAGAAGCAGCAAGTACTTTCTATCACTGAAATCTTTACTTTGAAATACACAAGAGATTTCCACCAGCACAAATATTTTTAAATACAAAGAGGAATGGTAATCTGCATCATTTATGGTTTTAAAGTGTATGGTATTAAGCAGGGGCCTTTCTAGACAAAGTCTGAGTAGGATCACCCTTTGAGAGAAACTACTTGAGAACTGAAACTGAAATTCTCAGTGCAGTCTAGCACCACAGCAAACCCACGTGAATCCTGAAGGCTCCAAATAAAATCAGTGTCAGAAGAGATTTAGTGCTGTAAGGTTGTCCAAATAAATGTAGGTGATGGCCCTTACCTTGTATCAAATGTCTGTGCACAAACAGTAACTGGTTTTGTTTTTCTGATTGATCATAAAAAATCTATAGAGTCCACATGTATTTGATTACATAACATCTGTATCTTTTCTATAGACTTTACTGTAGAAAACTACAGTGCAGCCATTACACTGACCAGACTGTAAAACACCAGTGGCTTAGGACAGGTTAGGCAGTTACCAGGTGGGGCTGTTGAAAGGATCATTGAATTTATTGAGACACTGAGTAGTGTTACAAAGAAATGATTTAGGATCTATGAGGCTGACTATCTAGTATGTCTATTTGTGTTAAGCTACTTGCTTTGATGACAGAGAATGTGCCAGTTTAAGTTTACTGGAGTATTTGCAGTATTTGCAGGGCATTGTGGTGCAAGTATTCAGGTAAAGATTAACACCAGTGTGTACTAGAACAGTATTTTTCAGTGTCACCTTTACATGGAAAATAAATGGAGGTACAGGAATTATTTATTGCCCGATTGCCACTCCCTTCTAAAGCCGTAGTTTCATTATTTTAAACACTACAAAGTACACTCTCATTTTTTTTCAAGTAATTTTTTTATTCTGCAATAAAAATGAAAAGTTATTGTTTACAGTGTTGCATATTTTGACAACTGCTCTTTACAAATTCTTTTTAAATTATCCTAGAACCATTTTCTCAATATACGCAGTTCCCCTTAATCAAAATAATTTCACAAAAGATTTCACAGAAAGGAAGAGACAAGGGGAGATAGAAATAACCTAGGAAACAAGTATGCCAGTGTACAAAAATAGATTAGAACATTTGGAGATTCTAGGTATGAAAATGTAGCCTCAATAGCAGAGAATCTGATCTAGTGGATTATCTGAAGAGATAATGCTTACCGGAGAAGAAGCTAGATAGATGCAGAGATCTATTTCTAATGTCTTTAATTTCTAGGCAAATTTATAAGAGAGAGGGTGAAATAGTCTCCAGGTTTCTGAAATGTTCTCATCTGGGGGTGGAGGCAGTAAGCAGAGCCGGCAGAACGCCAACATTCTGTCTTGATTTCTCCCCCTCTCGTGCACAGCAGGCTGTGTATTGCATGCTCAGAGCAAGAGATCATTACCAGCTCCTCAGGAAGGGCAAGCAGTATGCGCATAGCTGTCCTCCTCCAGCTGATCTAGCAGAAGGACAGCTTTAAATTGCTGCTAGGTCTCTATAAAGCCTCTGCTGATGAAGCCTGCCTGATCCAGTCTCTGTCCCTAAATAGCTTCGCCTATTTGAAACACCCAGCTAGCTGTCAGAAAGCCACTAGCAGAATAAATTGACTGCGAGGGTCAAGTGGAGACTCAAAACTCTCTGAAACAGAATTGGAAAAGTGGAGTCCGTATGTGATCTGGAACTGCATACTATCATGGAATTATGAACCAAAAGTGCCTGTCATTAATCAGTCAAATTAATACTAAGGCTACAGTAAATATTGCAAGGAATTCAGAACCTTACAGTTTATGGGTCATGAATCTACGCCATTTTCAGAAAAGAGATTTAAATGAAGGTGCATCTAGAGTGCCTGGCTCTGAAACTGAAGCACATGCTTTATGCCTTCAGACTGTTCTCGGGGAACACAAAGGCGGCTATGAAGCACGTAGGAGCCATTGGAGCAAAATACAAACGAAGTATTTAAGTGTTATTGCTATGAGAAAATTTCTCAGAAATATATGTTACTGTGGGTCTGCTGAGCAAGCTCTTCCTCCTAATCCACACCACCTGTGTAGATTCATGGATAATTTGGTTCTGACCTAGTTAAAAGTACAAAACATTTTTTCCTATTTGCTTATTCAAAATATCCTGACATCTTCCAGCAAAGCCTGCAGAAAACTCATGTGAGCTGCACTTTGTTCCTGCAGGAAGAACATTTGGCGATGTGCTCTGCAGCTCACAGGCCATATGCAGTAGATTGCTGCACTGCTATTCAGAGACTTGACTTGGGTTAAAACTGTGTATTATTTTTGATTCAAAAGGATCAACAGCCACAGTGTGCCTGACATGGCATGGCTGGCCTTTATATCCATTCCCCTGACTGCATGGATTTTTAACTTCAATGACAAACCCGCTGGATAGAGACCTTTAAAAATGTGGCTGTGGCTGTACAGCCTCATTTCTTTGTATCAGCCAGTAAGGGTGTGATGGAGCATAGATGGTGCCTCAACGTTTTCAGGGATGTTCTGAAATCCTGAAGCACGCACCTTAGGAAAATGCAGATTGTAGCCTGTGCCTTTCTCATACTGTTAAAATACTGTTCTCCTTCTTGGCCTGAAGATCAGAGAGAGTGGTTTCCTTTGGGATATTCATCAGCGCCTCTGCGAAGTTTCAGATCCTTCTTTCATTCATTAGTCAACACCTACCATATAATATATATAATACACACACACACATAAAGAGCCTCCAGGAAAAACAAACAAACAAACAAACAGTATAGAATCATATATTTGACAAAGCTGGCATCATATGTTGAGCTGTGAATAATGAGATTTAAAATATCTTGGGCTTTTGAAATACAGTGAAACTTGTTCATTAGATTGCAGTAGCACTCCCTGTCATTTGCTTTATCCTCTTTAAATCATCACCAATGTTTACAAAATGATTTTGTTCTACTTAAAGATCAACTCTGAGGAGGTGACTGATTTCTGCTGATCCTGGAGGTGGTTTCACAGGTTTCATTGTACTTGAAACTTCACAGCTTCCACTGAAGTATTTGATGCATGTATGTATCGGTTTAGCAGAGTACAAAAGTAGAATAATTTTCTTTCTGGCCTCATATTGTTGACAGAGCATGGTGTCCTCTACCAAAACGGCTTCTTTTTACTTGACAACTTTATCAAAGATTCATTTTCCTAACGTCCAACCACTAATCTTAATGAAGATTAAAAGTTTTAAAAGTCATCAGGACTCCAATACTTGCAATAAAACGTTAAATTAATATTAGCAAAACTCCTTCACAAACTGCTTCTGTAAAAATCAGATTATTCAGTAGTTGCACAAAAGGCATCTATCTACATTACATTCCCTGGCATTGGTTAAAAAAAGAAAAGCTCACCTCGCACCTTTCAGCAAAGCATAGGCTCGAATTTACCAGGTGAAGTACATCCAGTGGCCCAATCTAACTCATGCTGGTCAAAACTGTGAAAATTTGACTTTGGGTCAATGGAGTTACACCAATACAGAAGTCATGAAAAGACTGGATCAGCTCCCAACGTAAGCCTCATCCCTGCACACTGAACTGGGGCAGGTTAAGGACTACACTGAGACTTCTGCAGCTTTTGAGGCACCCAAGAACAAACCCACCTAAACAAACGGCAGTGCTCCCTCTGACTTCAAGGGGAGAAGTGTCATCGGGTACTATTAGATCAGACTAGAAGGTAATCAGATTAAAAAGCGTGCATCTTCTCACTAATGTACTGAAATTAGACAAACTACTTTCTGTCAGCAGAACGTTCTCAGCTCTTGGACCCAGGAGACTCTCTTATTCCATCGTCGTCATCCTCAGAGCAACGCAAGCTTAGTGCGCTGGTTACAGGATGGATCCATGATGTTGTCTGGGTCACATGGCTAGAAAAGAACCAAGAAACGCTATTAGCAACCCAGAATAGGTTTGCCAACCTCAGAAGCAAGAAGTACTAGATGGAATTCACAATTTTCTGGCTTCATATTGATCATTACAACACTTTCAAATATAGAATTCTCTTTGTCTTGCTAGCTGTAAGATTTTACAAACAAAATGAGGAGCCTTCTGGGTGCTAAAACCTGGACTGAAGGTCTCAGTTCCAGATAAGTAAGAGAGAATGCTTCTGTAAGAGACTCCTGATACAGACTAGTGATATTTCCTGTTCATTAACAGAACTGTAGGCAATTAACCCAGCAACACCGTACAGCCCAGACTATCAGTCTTACAAAACTCTAAGAAGCTAGCAGGGTATTAACATTGCCATCAGACCAGGCAGACACTAAGGCACAGCCAATGAGAGGAAGTTGACCAAATGCTCGTCATTAAGATATTTCTCTCCTTGCAGGAAAAAAAAAAAAAAAAAAAAAAAAAAAAAGTTGATGAATAAACCTAAAAAAGGATGCACTTTACACATCCTGTAGAACAATTTCTGGGGATGCTCCCACAGCCTTTACACATGTAAGTAATAAAAGGGAGTGTTATTTTTTAAAGGCTTAAACCCTATACTTGAAATGCAGTCTAAGCTGCTTTACCATTCTTGTTAAGCTTCTACATGAATGGAAAGAACCTGCTCAAGGCTCAGTAAGGACAGACAAATGGAATGGGCTTACTGTTTGAGGGTGAGAACACTGTACACCTTATGATTGGTAGTATGCATGCTAGCCATACTGTGTGTGGGCAAGACACAGCCTCTTCTCCCTTCTGGAATAATATGTTCTTGGTAAAGGAAATAGCTTTTCACTTAAAAAAATCTTGCTAATAAATTCACCGTTTTTATAGTCAAGTCAGTGCAAAGATGAATTTTATAATACAAGTTCATTACAAAAAGTAGCTGAAAAATATGGCACATAAAATATACACCATAAAAGACAAACAGTTGCTCTCAATACGTCTCACAGCTTCTAACATACCGTGTACCTAAGCCCATGCCTGTATTCATCTTTCAGGTGCACCAGCTTAATTAAATATGAAGCGCCATGATGGAACTACTCTAGATTTACCTTTTCAAGTGAAAATACTTCCCCTTTCTGTCTTCAAGAATGCTCTCTTGAATATCTGATTGTGGAAATCAATCCATTAAAGTAGGAATTTCTGAGACAATGTTCTACTATGCTGACTTACTGGAATGGGGATCGCTTTTCCAGTAACATGACCGTGTTGTGATTTTACCTTGCATTCACACCTTGCATTTGAATTCACTGAGCTTAGACTAAGTTGAATATGATGAGCATGAGAATAATGTTCCCTAAGAGGAAAATATGATGCTAGCATAAATCACACCTTGAGCTGCATCAGCTAGCTAACCTATCTCTGACCTGGTAATCCGTGAATGTAGCCAGTAATTCAACTGAGGCAGAGTCTCAGTAAGGACCAAGCAAGAAAAACAAAACAAGTCAAAACACACAAACCAACCCTCAGTTCTTATCCTTAAAAACCAAACCAAACAAGAAGCTCCAGTTATCTGTCAGGGTAATGCATAAGTGTTTTTGCTTTTTTGGTTGGTTGGATTTTTGGTCAGAGCAGCACTGGATGAACTGCATTCTTTCCTGAGTGTATTACAAACATGTGCATCACCTCAGAGCTGCAGAGATGGATTTCACGAAAGTTAAAACCTAGGAAGTACGAGTTAACACATAGCTAGAGCAAACACAGCACAGCAGATACTTCTCAAGTACAGTGACCATTGTAATGGTTTAATTCTAAGAAAGTGGATGTACCGTTTTTACTAGCAATGAACACAACTTTGAACATTTGCCTTTAGAAAGTATGGCAATAACCAGTATGAAGAATATGAAGACAGTCCTTATGCAATATTTTATGAGAGAACTGTGAATAATACGTGCTTATTCAGTGGTATAACGTATATTCAGTGGTATAACATTGGTTAATCAACAGTATGATAAAAGAGAACTAGTTTTCATCTATTTTCAAAATCTGAGGCCAAATTTTGCTCTAATGTCAATTAACTGCTTCTGATTTGAACTCAGTTCTTTTAAACTAGCACTAGATTTATCCATGAACGTTTCTTGTAGGACAGTTTGTTTTAAACCCTTTGTTAAAATCCTTGCTAGGAAAAGAACTCTTATAAATAAACATTAAGTCCAGATAACATGTCTCCCATTGTAGAAAGATGCACACAATATGCACAGATTATTTGGGTAAAGAATAAATATATAAACCCCTGGCTATTTATTTTTAGCTCCCCACAAGTGCTGTGGCTAAAGAGCTTTGACATAATCAGTCCAAGGAGATAATCCCAGATTTACTGGTTTGCAGAACATTCCTGTATTAGAAATACATCCTCTCTGATTTGTGTGCTAGGGCCATCAGTATGAGCTAGAGGGAATCCAAACCTACCTCTAGGCTTTGCCTAATTGAAGAAACTGTTCTGAATATTAAAAGAAGATATAGAAAGCCAGCACTACACATTCTAAATGTAAAATGTGTTCCGTTTGCAAATGTTCTTGTTCAAAAGATTCATTTCAAATTTTCAGAGCAATTAACAATATTTAAAGACTTGCAGGTTTTCAAACAAGTCATTGCCATCAGAGGGAAGCCAAAGTTATTGTTAGAAACCAAAAACATTTCATCTTGAAATATGTCAGTAGCTTAGTTTATCTTCTTAACATTACCAAATTGCAGGACAAATTTTAGAGCTTGGAAAAACAAAACATGAGATCTTTTTTTTTTTTTTTTTTCTGGCAAAAAAACGGTAGTGAATTATTTAAAATCCCAATATAATTACCCTCCTTATGGCTCTTACTTCTTTGCAAAGAAAATGATTTATTTTAAAATGAAAGCTTAAGACAGTCTTTCAAGAAAAGCATAATTCAAAGGAAATTCTAAGACAAAATTATGTAAAAATGTCTGTCTTTGTTAGGTTCTGAACATTATCAAAATGCTCAAAACTTAGCTTTCACCTTAAATTGAATTCTCCAATTAGGGTTAAACTCTGGATCCTAACAGGGGACTGTGAAGAGTCTTGCAGACAACACAGCTGCTGTAAGTCACTGTGCAGGATGCTACGCCACAAAGCAGTCATGCAGTATTCTTTAGAGTTTTGTTTTTCTTTTGACAGGGGACCACATCCTTAACACCTGGCTGATTTTTTTTTCCACCAAAGTGCAAGACCCATTCATCTTTTGATGAACAGATACTGGGAGGCTCTGCAAGGGATAACTAGTTCTTAGCTATAACTAAAGGATTTTCATTTTGTATATAAGGGATTCGAATAAAATAAAACAACCAAGTGAAGTTGATGCAAGTACAATCAATCAATTCCAAGAGCATTTGGGAAAGACAGTTTCCAGACTTGGAACCTACAGGTAATTTGGGAAGGGTTTTTGTATTGTATTTATGAAAATCATATGATTTGAAATTAAATTCTTCCTTCCCTCTTTTGTTAAAATTGTTTTAAAACTGGACCCTCTTTCAAGGCACGGAACATACACAGCATATAAAAGTAGGCAGTGACCTTACCTTTTATTGGTTGTAATAAGATTGAAAGCACTTGTCAATTCTTGGAACTGTGTCCTAAGGTGCCATAATTTTATTACTATAATTATTATTTGTATTTCCTTCAGGGATTGAAGATTTTGCTTGAACAGTAATTAGAAATTGAGGCATATAAAGTGAAACTCCAGATGAAACTTTTGTTATTTATTCCTTGATAAAACACTTACCTACTAAGAAAAATCTATGAACAATTTCAGAAGGCAGTTACCACTAGGATGATTTGTTCATATAAACTGTGTGCTAGATCATTAATAATTATTCACAACAAACTAATAGGCTAATTTAAAATGAAAACAGTACTAATGGTAGATCTGAGCCAAGGCTGAATAAGCCCAAAGGTTTAAGTGACAGGATATGCAAACTTCTTGCAGTTTTAAAGCATGACCTGAAATCTACCTCACCCTGGTATTAGCCATCTGCTATTACCCTAAAAGTGCTCTTATATTCAGTAACTCACAGTCCCGTGTCTGCTAAGTGAACATCATAAAATCTCCAGTGCAGTCTTTCTGCAGCAGCAGCAGACCACACAGAGCAGCAGCGTTAGCTTTGTGCATCCAGCCCCACTACCAGCACTCCAACAGGGAGGGACAACCCATCCTCTTCTCAGGGTGCCCCAGAGTCCATCCGCCTGCCCCCCTGCTACACCCATCCTGCACAGGATATAGGGGCCTTTTGTACAAACACGCTCAGTTTGCATCAGTCCTGTCTTATTACTGTGGGCCTGATATCTTGGTAAGCAGAATTGGGCCAAGATGATGTAAGTTTTTTCCTACTACAGCCTAGAACATGCTCAAGGGTTATTTAAACTACGTGTGTACCGAAATGCTTTAAAGCCTGAGTGCCTCAGAAGAAACACATACAGAAAAGAACCCTGCTGTGCATTGTTCTGCTTCTGATGGCTTTCTCAAAGCCCAGGAAGACCTCAGGAATACATGACTTAGCCCACAAGTGCCAGGTCTTGCCCCAACACAGGAAACCTTACTAGGAGTCCGAATTTCAAATTTCCAGTTATATTCATAGCAGTAACTGAATGGGTGAAAACAAGACCTCTGATCACACCAGTCTAAGAGTAAAATTACCCAGCAGAGGTAACAGAAGTCAACACACTGATTGCAGTGGGACTTACAAGTCTTGAGCGAAAAATAATTTCAGCTTCAAGAATTTCCTCACTGAGGAAACGCTAACAGATGTCCTACATGATAGACCAGAACCTGGACAGAGTGTGCAGTGTCTGGGGAAGCTGAAAGAATGTTTCTCCATTTTGGTTCTTGAAATGAAAAAACAAACAACCTCTCAGGAAAAAAAAAAAAAAAAAGCAGCTTAAGGTCTTAACATTCTTGTATTACAAGCTCATGTTACCATAAAATCCAATGGCAAGTTTCCTAGTTTTACATCTGAGGCCATTTTCCTTATAGTCATGCAACAGGATTTTAGTGGAAATCAGAGTAACTGACTTCCCCACAACTTGATTATCTGGCAACAAACCACTTCCAAACCTTAGAAATTACTTTGAATTTTCATCTTATCCCAGCTATCCTTAAGCCTTCATGATTTTTTAGTTAGCAAAATGTCTTACACTAAATCACTGCTGTTTCTTTTAATGTCTGTTTTCATTCAATAATGACAGTGAACAAAGAACAACCAGGGGGCACAATTTTTGAAGAGGAACATTACTTCTGTATATATTTATTCCTAGCAACCAATTTGAGACACAGTAAAGGGGCAGGTATTCAGACGCCAGACATTAAGATTTTGTGAAAATAAAAGTTCTCTGAGATGTTACAAGCTAAACATCCAAAAATCATAAAGAAATGACAGGATTACCCAAATTCTTACAGTTACATCTGAAAATGTTTCAACTGATGTTGAGTTGAGGTATACAGAGTTTTAGAATGTTATGCATTAATAAGTAGTAGTAATAGTTAGTACTTGGTTAGTGCTGAACCAGCTTAATTTAAATATCGGCAAATTCTTGTGACTATATAACTATTCTTTCCTCTCTTTTTAGTTAGGAGGGTTTGAGGATGACAGGTAAAAGGAAGTATTTTCAAAAGCAACCTCTATTTCTGAGTGACGTGTAAAATAGGAAAGGCCCAATTTCACAGATGTAAAAAGCTGCATCATTATTTGAACTCAGTGGAAACAGAGAGCACTCTGTGCCTCAAAATATCCACACCTGCTTACAAATCATCAAAATGAATAAGATGGGGACACCCACAATAGTGATCTTGATAAATAACAATTGTGGTGCAACTGACTTGCCTACCGCTATGGAGAGAGTTAGAAGCAGAGCTGGTCCTGGGTTCAGTCCAGGGGGACTTCAGTTGCATGTTCAGTATAGCAGATCCCTGTTTTTCTTAGCTTGCTACTCTGAAGTCACTGAAACATAACTGTTAGTGGGACATACACAAGTTTGCTCCTGGATCACCTCTGCTAGCATTTGAACTTTATTGAACTTGCTTTCTTCTAAGAAAGGTCACTCCAACCATTACTTAGAGAACCTACGGTTAACTAGTATATTGCAATATTCTAGCATATATATACTGCAACAGAATAGCAGAGGAAAAGCTGAACATACATCGATACATTAGCTTTTTGGGTTCTTTCTTTATAATGCAGTAGAAATAGAAATATAGAGTACACTTATCAAAAGAACAGCTTTGTTTTTTTTCAATTTAGCATACAGTATGTAAAATCAACTGTGATTTATTTTCCTTTTATGATGATACCTTTAGCTCTAGTGCTGTAAAACATCAGTGTTTATACTACAGAAGTTCATCTATCACACATGCTTTGCTATTCTTAGTTCAGTCATAAAATCATAAACAGTTTCTGTGAATGCCCAGCTTTCAGTAAAATTAATGATGGCTCTTTCCCAAGCAAAACCAA
Source organism: Oxyura jamaicensis (assembly GCF_011077185.1). Lineage (NCBI taxonomy): Eukaryota > Metazoa > Chordata > Aves > Anseriformes > Anatidae > Oxyura > Oxyura jamaicensis. Next base: position 7,809,711 of record NC_048910.1, on the reverse strand, counting down.
ACAAAATAGAATATGATAAAATAAGTATGATTTGTTATTTTTCAAAGTGGAAGCTTGATTTGTTAGATATAATTTCAAAAGCTACCAGAATGCATCATGTGTGTTTGATTAATCTGTACTTTAAGTATTGTTTGGCTTTAGGTTGCTACTAAACCTGAACGAAATTCTGTTCTGTTTTACTGATGTATGGTCAGAGCACCTTCAGTGCCTGTTTTGTCACACTGCAGTATGCAATGCTTCAATGTGGAACCCCTGATTTTTAGGTAAATTACTGAAAGATAATACTGAATCAAACATTACTGTTTCCTTTTTGCTATAAGACAGAAAACATCACAGGCCCTAATTTATCTAATGGAAAACATCCCGACAGATTAACATCTTTGGGAACCTCTACTTGTCTTTCAGGCAAATTTAATTTAAGATAAATGTTCTTGAGAAAAGTAACAGTTAATTTGGAATAGGTGGAATCTAGCCTTATTAAAAAGCTAGAAAAACAGTATTTACAGGGGCAAAATTCACAGCTGGTCCTTACAAACTGTATACATATGCAAGGAGTGGGTGGGAGTGGGAGGGGAATAGCAAGGCCTTGCCTAATTTTAGGTGCCAGTCTCATGATACAGAGCTGCCATATGTTAAAGGTGAACGTAGTGGGAGGATGGAAGAGCTTAACTCTGATGGGTTTTCTGGGGGAAAAAAAAAATAGTGTCCCAGCAATGCTTTTTTATACTGTTCCTGTGCGACTCTAAACAACCAGTGTATATCCATTAATTAATTAGTGTATTTGACACTCCACGTGGGGAGCAAAATGCTGGGTAGACTCTTTCACCTATTATAAAAATCAAACCCAGAAGTCACTAAATCACAAAACCCATTCAATGACGGAATACACTGTCTGTTTACACTGGTGCTATGCTGTGACTTCCACAGGACTTTAATTCCAGATCATAAAACAAAAGTAAAATTTTGTTCTAGCAGTGGTTACAACACTTAGTAAACGCACTCAACGTTACTTGTGAACTAAACTTGGGCAAAAACGACCATATGGCCAGCTTTAAAAGTGAACAAGATTTGCTTTCGCCTACAGAACTTTTCCCATGCTAATGGCACCCAGCTGACTGCCTGCACATCTGAAGGCAGGTGAGATGAGGGCCCATTGGCCCTTTTCTGCTTCTGGCCTTACAGATAAAATTTCTATTCAGGTCAGGAATTTCTACGAGAACATCAGTAATTGAATTTGTCACAACAGAAGAGCAGTCTTAATCGTCTAATAGGTAAAACTCACTAATATCCAACTTCTTTACCTTATTATGTGGGATCTCTTTGATATACGGCTCCCACAAGGTCAAGACAAACATGAGAAAAATTGGAGAGGATTCACTGGAGAATCACTAAGATGACTAGAGGGTTGGGGAACTTGGCACATGAAGAAAGGTGGAAGGAACTGGGTTTGTTCAGCCAAGACAAGAGAAAGCTCGGGGGGTGGAATCAAAGTCTTCCAGCACCTAAAAGGTAGTTATACAGCAAATGGAGGCACTCTTACAAGGACATACGGTGACAGACAAGAGGAAATGGACATAAGCTGCATCAGGAGAAATTCTACCTAGATTAAAAAAAATATTCACCATGAGAATAATTAAATAATGGAATAAGGTGTTTTGGATAGGTGGCGGAATCCCCATCACTGGAAATACTCAAGACTTAGTTTGTATAATTTATTCTTCAACGGTAGGTTTGACTAGCTGATCTCCAGAGATTGATTGCAATCTAGACTTTTCTACGATTGCTAACCCATTTGAGTTAATGAGGTCAGAATCTCAATTCTTCTGGATGGAATTTGCTGATATAAACAGGGATAGAAATACCAGGTATAAATGAGTGAGGAAACAGGCACTGGTAATGCATTTCTATTACACATCAACTGACGGGCCACGAATCTGGGGCTGTGTGTGAATGACCAATGGTATTGCTACATGTAAAATAAAATAATGCTTGCCTCTGCTTTACTTTAAAACACACTATTTCAAAACACATTATTTCAAAACATATCTGCGGCCAAATTCAACTTTCACTCTCCAGCTGAGGAGAGCACAGCTATACTACCAATGAAGCTGATTAATACCTTTAGTCTACTGGTGTAATTTTTGTCCTCTTGATAACTGTCAATTTATATTATATTTGTTAGACACTTGACGTTCTTTTTCTCCAATGCATACTGAGATATAACTTGGAGAGACTTCCATTACTGTCTGATACTTCATGGTAAATCAGGGAGGCTTCCATTACTGTCTGATATTTCATGGTAAATTTATACACATGACCTTATTGCCTAGCACCGAATCATGTGAGTTTATGACACACTAGCTGTCTAAAAGCTAATTTTCTCACACTTCCCAGTACTTTTTGAGTGATCCTTAGCAACCTGGTTGATTGATAATAATTTACGGAGAGACTGAAATGATTTGCTGAGTAGAAGACGTGATTTCAAAAATTGACTTAAGGTGGACAAATTGACTATTGGTGGACAAGAAGCAGCTTTCTCTTATAGGTGGAGAGCAGTTCAGCGTCTTAGGAATATAGCCATGTAAATGTTTTATTCATGTCAGTTATTCACATAAGTGGGTTTCACTTTAGTGTGTAACACAAGCCAGCTGGTTTGCTTCTTTTAAACTCCGATTTCTCATGCACTTCATATTGCTACACCCCCTTCAGAGATATTTATGGATATTTCACAGCAAGCTGTCTCAAGCTTATGCGCTATTAAGATTCCATTCTGGGGTGTTTACTGCATTAGATTTATAACATTTAGATTTATGGACTCAGCTAGTTGATGGCCTAATAAAACACATTGGAACTGAAGGCAACTACTAATTAAAATAATATTTGATTGTCTTCAGCATATTGTAAAACTGCTGTGGATTTGAACAGAGCCACTGCAGCTTCTGTATTGCGTCACAGCATAACTGCATGAGAAAAGGGACAATCCACATATAAGATCAGCTTAATTGTGGCTACACTTAGAGAATTATAACATGCTTTTCTGTTAGTATACGCTGGAGTGGGCTAGTGTTGAAATAACTCTTAATGCCCTCAAAGATTTGGCTGTCCTAAACACCAGAGAATGAAACGACTGAAATTCACAGCCAAGTTTATAGTACTGGTACCAGGACAGTAAAGTACCAACTATTCTGCTAATCCTCATTTAAACAACTCGATTAACTGCTACTGAAAAGGATCAGCTGATAAAGATGGAAGTCAAGCTAAGGTCCTCCTAGAAAAAGATATTTTCAACATTAGGTAGAATTTTCATCTTGAAATCTCTATCAAACTGTTAGAAACAATAGACTTTTGCAACCCTTGTTCCTTGCTCTAAATAGTTAACTTCCCAGATGGACTTCATGCACATTACAAAGAGTAGTAAGAGGTATGAATAAATCCCAGAATTTACATCTATCTGAAAATGAATGTCATGTTTTGATTAGAGCTTGAGTGTGCTATCATATGTGGTGTGTTTGGAAACCTCTGCAAAAAAATAAAAATCATGTCTGCTTTAATACAACTAGCTTGAGGCACCATGGGGTCAATTGAGGACAACAGAACAGTGTGTTTGAAAAAAAAAGAAAAAAAAAAGTCCCTGCTTTTCTTGGCTAGCTAATACATAAACTTCAACATGACTTGTGCAAGAGTTTGGGATTAAAGTGATTATATCTCAGTGCAAAGATTTGCTGCCCTTCCTGTCTGCTAAGAAGCGAGTCCACCTGCAAAATAATGTCTTCATCACAACTATAAAAATTAAAGAATATGTAAATTTCAGCAGCCAGAATAACTATTAATTAAACAATGATTCATGAGATATATGGAATGGAGATGAATTATATTTTTTCAGCAATTGTTTCAATCTGTTAGAGGAATAATAAAGAAAGCTATTATATGAATTAGTTATCAGTATATTTGGGGGGGGGAAGGGGAGAAGGAGAAGCACACTGTGCTATTCACTTCCAGAAGCTTCTGGAAGATATAGCGAGCTACTTCTTTTTCATGCACTTTTTCTTCCAGGAACTCGGAACACAATTGAAAAGAACCTGCCCTAGTGTATACCACAAATTCCTATATCTTTCATCAAGCAGGTCTTTCCAAAGAAGCTTCCAATTCTCTACCTGTGGCATTAGCAATGGAATGAAAGTTGCTTAACCTGCAGCCAATGACAATGTGAAACGTCACTAATCTGTGATACCAAGTTTGTAAGCTGCTGTTTAGCATTTTAAGTGTAAAGCCTAGATTATGAGGATTTTTCTTCTAAATGAATGAATGGTACAGCATTTGGAAATCTCTTGATTCTTTTATGATTTTAACTAAATTATTTCAGTCCTGTTCATTCACCATCTAACAGCAACAGAATAAGACTGTTGGACTTTGTGCTCTTAAAGCCACAACGGAACTGAAATCCATGGATTAAATGAGACTGTTATTTTCTAAAAATCTGGCTCTTAGAATTCTTCCACTTCCTCCAAATATAAGAACACGTAAAAATGCATATATATACTTGTAAAGTTTTTAGGGGATGGGATTTTTTTCATATCTCCTAGGTCCATTACAGGGTCAGACTCATAACCAGGGAAGTTCTCAGCATTGTGGACTGGGGGTTTCAAAGACATCTGAAGGTCTGAGTCACACAGTTCTCACTGAATTTCAGTAGGATTTCTGACTAAGCCCTCTAGGACCCTCTGGACAGTGCAGTACTAAACCACCGGAAAGACCAAGTGATGTTGATAATAAAGACGTATAGAAAACACATGAACACTTCTGTTATTTTGCCTTTTTTTTTTTTTTCTTCTCATTAATTCTAAGTTTAAAAATGCATTTAGTTTGATGGGCTTTTATTTCAGCTCTGACCCATTTTCCCTCAGAAATACTCACTTGATGAAGTATTTGATTCCATCTGCTGTATAAGCTTCTTCCCATCCATAAGGTAGACCTATGCCGAAATAAAGAAATAAGATGTCTCAAAGCTTAGGTGACACAAGGTTTTGACGTGTAAGTTCAAGCCATTTCATAGAATGATTACAAATGAATTCTCACTCTTTTTTTTGTAACAGAAAATAATATAAATGATGCAATTTAATAAATATTTGCTGAGCTACAAAGCTATATACAACTCAATGATACTTCTGGTATTTATTTTCCAGAAGCTGACAGTCTGGTCAAACTGGAGTGCAGTTAACCCTTTTGAACTTTTTATTGTAATTCACACCCATTAAATAAATAAATTATGAAAAAGGCAAAACAAAAGAAAACAAAAATAAACCATTCCTATGGTCTACTGAGATCTGTTTTAATTTGTTCTTACAGCTATTACATACAGATGCCAATGACTATATGAGGCAGGAGTCTGGACTGAATCAAATCCTCTGCTGTCTGGTTTATCACCACCTCCTGTGTTTATACATAACTCTGGAAATTTAGACGAACTCCAAGATACTTAGAGAGTCAGAGAAAATACATACAGATATACATATGCATACTTTTCTATGTCCAAAGATCTTGACAAAGGTGATTTTTCTAAGTGCATTGCTTACTTTTGTGATTTACACTAACAATTCTGGGAGTTAAAATATTTATCACTGCATCATTTGGCAAAAAATAAAAATGAATTTTGGAAGGGTGGTGTTTTTACATGTATTAAGAACCTGCTCCCCTTTTCCCTTTTTTAATTATCAAGCATGTTAATCTTGAAAATGCAGTCTTGGTTTTTGTTCTTAGTTTAGAAGTCCCTTCCATGAGAAAGGTCAGTAATACCCTCAATAAAGCATTATATTATATCACACAAAAAAATAAATTTACTTTTTTATTACTACTTGTTCAAAATGAACTGTGGAGCTTAAAAAGTGCTGGAGAAAGAACCAGCAGTCAGTGTGCAAAAGTGCTCCTGATGTATGCTTTTGTGATACTGTACTGTAATGTAGATAAGGAAAAGTGGAAGGTCCTTTTTTTTGGAGACTAGAAGTATCTATGAAATTAAAAGATGCATGGAAATAGTTCTGCAAGTACTTTAGCTTGAAAGTCATCTGGAAATGTTAGTGTTTTAGGAGTTAAACAGTTTTTGTTCAAGTCACAGTCTATCTCAAACACCAGCTCATTAGAACCATCTGTGAGCCTGCTTTAGATTTAAAACTTGTATTTGGAAATCGTGCTGGACTGCACGCACCATAGGATGTTTGAAACCTTCATACTGAGGCATGCTCTAAGTGAGCACTTTTTTTTTTAAAAAAAAATATATATATATTAAATTCTTTCTTAAAAGGCTTATTTTCTTATTTTCTTTTCTCAGATTATAACACCTCTGTCTCTAGTCTGGTCTCTCAAAATCTGGAAATGGATGACTTCAGTTCTCAAAGTTCATTACAGCTACTGGATCATTACTGGCACAATGAAGCAGATATAAACCACCTAAGAGGTAATTATAGCTGTAGGTAGGCACCAAACAAACAATAAAAAGCATGTCTACCAAAACTCCAGAATTCAGAAAGGTAACTTGAGAATTGGTACTTGTAGAACAGCGCCATCACTGTTTTGTACAGCTTCAAAAGCAAAAAGCACACAGATTAATTTTCTTCTTGTCACTTTTACCCCATATTACTTGCTAATCTCAGGTTTCTTCCCATTTTCAGTTTGGCATAAATCTATACAATCTGCTCCTTAAAAGATGTCACCTACTGCTTTTGAGAGAGAATAATCCACAGCCACTTCCCTCTAAATACATGGTAGTTGCTGTATAACAGTTTTTAGGCTCTAACTTCTTTGAAGGAAGGTAGGAAAAGGGTGTTCTAAGTTATAAATACACTAGACTTGATCACTTGTTCTTCCTTCCTCTTTATTCAACATGAATATTTTCTAATGATTTGAACGGGAACAGGATTCATCCTTCAATTGCTTCCATCTTCCCTGGCCTTTCCTCATTCCTGCATGAAACATGCATATCCAAAATAAATGGCAACACACTTGCTCAGTTATGAATAAAACCTCAGCAGCTGCTCTGTGCTCACCCAGATCCTGTACATCACCTGTTTCATTCAACAGTGATAATTACGCTTTTTTCATTAGTAATTTGACTGAACTTATTTCCTTTTTTTCCCCTTCTAAATGAGGAATGGTAAGTAGGTAGCAATGATAACCAGTGCTCTATATTCTTTTCTTAACCATGAAAAACTACACTTTTCATACATACTGAATAAATCTGTCAGCTGCAAATGAAACTCTGGAGATATCCCCACAGCTTTATTTGTCTTGCTGACTTCATATGCATTAGGTTGTATATCCAACTCAGTTTCCGTATGCTTCAAAGCTCCACCTACATATATGTTTTTTAATGCCTTTATTTTCAACATTTTCACTCTTTCACTACTAGTCTTTCACTTCTGTTCCCTTCATGCCTTTCCTTCACTGTTAGATCTGTACTTGTATTTCTTGGTATTTCCCATGGTAGCCAGGAGGCTCTCATGTTTTGCACTGTATTTCCCCAGACATCATCTCCACTTACTTCAAGCTCACTTTCTCCATGAATCATTCATAAGCTGATCTACT
>NC_048910.1:7079012-7172724 GCF_011077185.1 Oxyura jamaicensis | reverse complement strand
AAGGCGTCCTGATGCAATCAAATCCAAATTGTGTCACTCAAGTCGATCAAACAGGAAACTAAAATACAAGTTGTTCAAAAATAAGAGCAAATATTTTACTGTAGAGTTCACTGAAAACACAAAAAGTAGTGTAATTGTCTCCTTTTAGATGTTTGCACAACTTGCCTTAAAGACCTTATCACCATTCTACTGGAAGCTAATTGCTAATTTTGCTGATAAAGTATTAAATAGGTGTTTAACTAAAATCAGATCTCACACAACTAGTTTTGTTGGTTTTTTTTTTTTTTTTTTTTAAAGCCCAAATTGAGAAACAGGACAGAAAGAAATTTGAGGTGATTAATGGAAGCACATTCTAGTGAAGAAATAGGTTTTAATTGTTGCTATTAGTTTATGTGAGTTTATTCTAGCCCAAGATTGAGATCAAGCCACTAAGAAAAAAATCAGTCCTGTTGTATGTCTTGAAAAGGCTTTAATTTTTCAAAAGACTAATTGCTAGATGACAGATTTTTTTGTGTGTGTTACGTCTCAAACTGACAGATATGAAAATAAAATCACTTGGGTAAGTGGCAAGAGAACATAAATCTGAAGTATAACAAAGGAAGTAACAAGAATCCCAAATGAAATGCCAAAGAAATGCTAAAGTGGAGAAACTGGAAATTTCAGGAACAACACACACAAACATCTCTCCTCTCACATGGGTCCAGTATTCCTAACAAAATATATACACCAAAGCGAAGCCAGATTATTTTCTGCACGTTTAATTACAATGAATTCCAAGCAAGGAGGCCATAGGCAGCCCCTCTTTGCACTGCTCTGTAGGCACAGCACACAGCACTGCTCTCCCAACACCCAGCACACGTCCCAGACACCAGGGATGCATCGGCGTGGTTGCACCTGCAGCGTGGAGACATGCTTTACAGAGGGGCAGCTTTGGGATTTCCAAATGATTGTAGAAAGTGCATCTGAGCAAAGCAGCAGGGCAGTACCTCGCCTCTCCATATGCTGTGATCTGTTGAGTTTTCTCAAGACACAGGAGCTCATTCAGACTTAACGATGCCAGTCTGCTCAGCATTTTCCCATAATCAGACCATATATTCTGCTGGATTGGAGCTGTTTAACTTAAATGGATCAGTTCAAAGAACAACTTTGGTTGGAAGGGACCTCAATTCTGGCAATAGTTGAAACCCAAAGCCTGAATCAATGCTGGTGGAATACAAACTCCTCACCCTCACCAGAAAAAGGGGAGACCTCTCCTCTGCGACTGCAGTAGCACCGTGGCTTTTGTCACATCCATAGTGTGCTTTCCCCTGCTGCTTTTACTAACAAGGGATTGAGAATGAATCATGATACATGCTGGCTGGATTATCCATGAGTACATTTTTAGCAAGATAGCCAAATTCAATTTTATTTCACTGAGCAAGACCGAGCTGCTTGCTGAAAACATTTGTCTACTCCCACCCACCAAGTGAACACACCAGTTAAGGTGTTACAAACTGCTAATGCCTTAACTCTAATACCTAAAATAGTCTGCTCAATTCAAGTACAATTCAGAATAGGCTAAGCATGACTTTTCTCCATTACTCACACACTTGATAATGCTCATGTGGACTCCTCTGCACAGCTATCCCAGCCAGCTGTCTGGACAGAGCATCACACCCAAACACTTCTGCTGGCTTTGGGATTTTTTATTATTTTTTAAAAATATTCACAGTTCACTTACCAGTAATTGTTAACTTGCATTGTTAAACGTTTTATTCTCAGATGCACTTTTTTTTTTTTTTTTTTTCCAAGGAGAGTTTGCTTTTCATAAAGATTATTGCTTTAAAATGCATAAATTTTCAATTGGCTTCTGCAGCAAGAAGATCTGCTCATCTGGCAAGTGAATTGTAATAATGAGTATCTGCCTCCCAAGGTAAAGTTGGTCAGGATATTATGCTACCCAAGCATGTGACAGAAGGAGAAATCTATCTACAAGGCCAAATGGCCTTCAATACACGTACAGTATCTCCAAAAGATGAAAGTGAGCAGATCTGAGCTTATTAGATACTTGTCAATGAGGAGAAAATGCACCTGATACAGTTGACAGCAGGGAAAAAAGATGACTTTAATATTGCTCACCTCCCAGAAACAATCCAGTTAGTCAGGGAACAGAAATATTGGTGTGAGCAGCAATGCTACACACTAAGTTAGTCTTCAGCTAACTCAGTTTTCCTATACAGTGCAGGTTTTTTGATACCTTAGGCGTATAATTACCATGTGATATATGCAAGCTACGACTGCAATACAGGTAACTATACAGGTAAACGTGGGATTTGTGCATCCAGCTGCATTCAACAATCCCCATCGGCGCCTCTATAAAGGAGGTGTACCTCATTTTGCACAGGCATGTCAGACTAAGCAATTCAAAACCTTGTACATGAAAGGGGGGTTTATAAGGCCATTATTACTGTAGAGTTCTTCTGTAGCAGCTTTTCACAACCATTTTACCTTATACATCTTGAGCTATTGGATTTCGCCCACTCTTGCCTCTATAAAGGCCTAAACCACTTTTTCCAGTAATTTGGCAGAGAACATCCTTCTTTATGGTTGTTCATTCATCCCTTTACCAGTCTTTCTTTCCAGTACCTTTGTTGTTCTTTCCAACTGTTTCTGTGCTGTTCTATTTCTTTAACAGGACCAGAAAAAAAAAAAAAATCTCACATTGTAGAGCACTGACGGGCAAGATTCACTTAGAAATTTTGGAGAACAAAGTTAAAACTTGGAAGCAGCAGAATTCCTATTTTTCTTCAATTTCAGCAATTCAAATCTATAGGTGTTTATAAACGATTACAGCCTGGTGGATTAAAAATCAGGCATCCTATTAATTAAAAAAAAAAATAGTACTTGAGACTGATTGACCTTACACTTTCATAGCCATATATCATTGGAAATGGGGATGCACAGACAGGGCTCGCTGAGCTCCTCATGACACTGCTCTGAAGCACTCCAATTCTTACTGCTGTAGAAGTAAAGATACTCCAAAACCACAGAACAGAATGGGATAACTGAATCATCTAGGAATATATTTTATTTTTTTATTCTAAAGGCATTTCAAGCTTAAAAAACTTGAAACGTTCAGCTTTCAGCTGCCTGCAAGGACACTACGTTTTTGTTGTTATTTTTTCCATTCCTAGGAAGATTTTACTATAAAGGAATGAAAGCCTTTCTGAACGAGTTACATACTGATGTATTTATTATTATGAACTTAGAGCCAATGCTTAACAAAAGGAAAAATTAAGAAATATATTCCAGTAAGCTTCATGACATTTTTGCCCTTCATTTGAGTGAATTGTGTTCTTTTCTCTCTGTCAAAAATCTACATTTGGAATTGTACAGAGAACACACTCTAAATTATGATCTTTCTCAAATTCAATCACATTTCTCTCTGTCTCTATTTCTTTCTTTTTCTCCTGCTGCTGCTAATTAAGATAAATACGTCAGAAGTGTTATTGCTGAAGGGAAAGCTGTAGAAAGTGTCATTGGTCCCTGTGATATTTCCCATTTTGCCATGAGCTGTCGCCAATGATTTAGGACCAAGTGCCAAAGATTATATTAATCTTGATGAAATTAGCAAATGCTCTGCGATGTTGACATCCCTTGGTGCTAAGTGACATTCCCCTGGCTGGGCCATTACTACTGAGGAAAAAATACTCTTTCTTCCTCAGAGCATGGTGAATCAGGGCCTCAGGCAAAGACATTTTTCCAGAAAGGACAAATTAATGTATTACTTGCTATAAAGGGTTAGCCTTTTTTTCAGCACCATTGGTGAAAATGTGTTCCAGACTCTTAAAGGACACAAAAAAGCTCATCAGAGGCCAATGGATGAAGAAGAAAACAGAATCTTATTCTTGATAAGGCTAGATAAAGGACCGCTCTTATATAAATAAATATAATGTAAGGAAGATTATAGCTACAGTACAATTTAAAATAATAATAATAATAATAAAAGATTTTGAAAAACTTATTGCATAACTCTACCTGCAAAGAGACATATGCACATTTCTGCCTTTTGCGTATCTTCCTGCGCTCAGGTGTTTTCTAAACCTTTCACTGTATAGCAACTAGTTGGGGAAAGGAAGGTCTGGTGTGTGCATAGGAGAAGAAGCAAAATGTGAAAAAGGAATGACATGCTTTTCTAATCCTAGATTTTTTTAAATGACTAAATTATTACTGCTATTAGAGCATACATAAACCATCCTGGAGATTATGGTCTCAATCCTGCAAGCACTTGCACTGCTTAAAAATACTTGGACCAGATGATCTTGAAGGTCTTTTCCAACCTTAATAATTCTATTATTTTACTTCCTTCAAAAATTAAGCAACTTCTTTGGCATGCAATGCATATTTTCTGGAGGAGGACCACTTTACCTCATGTACATCCAGTATCTGAGAAAATATTTTTTTTGTTGTTCTCTGTGGCCCTGATTCAGTGAATTATCCCCATTCCTTAAGGACCATCAGTTTAAGTCCTGTTGAAGCCAATGGGCTTAAGCAATTCTTAAAAGCTAAGCATTTAAACTTGAGGACTTTTCTAAATAGCAGTGATTTTAAACAGAGCTTAAGCACTTTTCTGGACTGGCTTTGTGCAGCAGCCACAGACAAAAAACAGTCTCCTTTTTAGTGACCCCTCCAAAATACCCAGCAAATTTGGTATCTAGTAACTGTGTGAGGCTGACCAGCGCTGTCTCCTTGCCTCATCTCTTTGTTCACTACCCATTTGTTCACTGCTTATCTCAGATAAGCTTCTTTTAATTCTCCGTGTATAACCTTGCCAAACTCAGGAGATGTAGCAAATAAACCAACTTTGTTGTGTTTAGGTTAAAAGTCTCATTTGCCAGCTCTTAAAATCTGTTCTCTTTGCACCAATGGGCAGCCAAGAGGACAGCTTGTGAGATTTGTTCATCTCTGTGATCATCTACGCTCATTTATATGATCATATATGCACCTCTAGTGGATATTTCTACTCTTAACATGGGCTCATTTGTGACCTTTTATGTGACCAGAGCCATTACACACAGGACTAGAGACTTTTACAGGGTATTAAATACCATATTGCACACCTCCAAGACTGACCCTAAGCATTTTAATGTTGTTCAAGTATGACCTGACACAGCTGAACTAAGGTCCAACCAGATCTTTATTCCCACTGAATAAATATGCTCATATTTTATGAAGACTAATGCTCCAGCTCTGTCCTTGGAAGAACTTCATAACTTCTCCAGGGCTTCAGCTGGTTGCCTGTAAGCATGGCCATTTGCAGGACCAGGGTTTGAGACTGCTGTGCTGATGCATCTTAATACTGATGTGACCCTCAGTAAATTCTGGAGTTTATGGATTTGCTGCCACTGCAATTTCAAAGTAGACAGTTCTCAGCAAGGTTGAATTAACATGTGTCAGCACAGATTTACACAAGGATAGCTGATAACTTCCTGGCAGGAAAGGAGGAGAAAGTTATTTTTAAATGAAAGCCTGAATGTTGTAAGGAAAACATAGAATAAAGGGAAGGGTGCAGACATCTTTTCAAATTGAACACAGCACTAAGTCTCATTTTTATACTTCTGCTTTTCATCAGTCCAATATCAGCAGAGATTCTGTTAGTTCTCATCCTGCCAATACAGCCCTCCATAACAGATAAAAAAGTTGTTTCTACTGTTACAGGTACTCTATTTACCTAACAACTGTTTAATTGCTTTCTGCTTCATATCTCGAAGAAATAATCTTGATTTTTTTAATGTATTTTAATATCAAATATATATTTCTTAATTCCAACATGTAGCTCTAGAAATACATCATCTACCATAAAAATCAAATCCTGTAGAACTTGTAATAATGCTATATTTATTAGAGCTTTTTTATTATTTTTTTTAAAGTTTTTGTTGAGGCTTTAAACATATAAATACATGTAGAGAACACAGTCTGTGTAACGGCTACAAAATGTGATCACAATATCCAAGTTAAAGCAAACTAATCACAGCAGTAAAAAGAAACAGACTGTGATGCCATATACTCAAATTGTCAAATCAGTTGTCTGTTATACGACATTTTTTTGACAAGTAAGAAAACCCATGACCTATCATACGAGGTTCATATACTATCTTGGCTAGCTGTTCCTTAGCATGACTTTCATTTAAAATAGTTAACTTGAAATAAAATACCTATCGCCCTATAAAAGACTTTCTGCTATGACTGCTCAAGAATACAACTCTTGGTTCCTGAGCACGTTAAAGCCAGTGATTATCATTCTTTCTAGCAATATTGCTTTAACTCAAAATAATTGATTTTTTCAAAGCTTTGCAATACCATAGGGGAAAAATCTGTTCAAAAAACGAGCATTCAGGGACATTCACGTACAAACAGAAATATGCACTTCAGTATTAAAACTGGAAGTAAATTTATACACGTCTTAATGCATATGCAAAAGTGTTTGAAAACATAACTACCCTATTGCTGCACTTCTTATTTTCAGTGGAAAAATGTGCAAGAATATTTTGTATTTCCCAGTTGAATGAATGAATGGATCATGTCAGGTTTCAATTTGGGGAGCTAGGTGCTTTTGGAATAAAATTTCTGCCTATGAAGAAAATAAATAAATTCTCCACAGAAAGCAAATCATTATCAGAAAGACCTCTTCCTCTGGGGAGTAGACACAGGAGCTGGTTATACAGAGACTCTACACCAAATTCCACAGAAAGCTGCTCCACCCATGGAGTAAAACCATACTCTACTACAGTAGGATTCAGAAGAAAGATCATCTCCATCCTTACGGTGACATGTTTCAGGCATCTAACCCCTGATCAGGGCTTTTACCATTGACTACTGAAATCCTCCCTCTCCTGAAGAGCCACATACACTCTCTAGAGCCTCTTAAAGATTTCATAGCAGAGAACTTCAGGAATTGCATCTTTAATTATTAGCCAATTTGATAAAAAATTATATAATATTTGTCCTCTTTTTCAAAGAACTGGTGTTACTTATATACTTTGATCCCAAACTATTCCTCCTCCAGAAGACAGAATCTAGGAGGTAGTTACGGCACAAGTCACTTCTAGCTAAAGTTAGTGCCAGCACATCAACAGGCGTTTGGAGAAAGTGGTCACATCTGTTTGGCAAATAGCGGCAGCCCTTGTCAGCACCCTGTGCTATCTGAGGTGTGAAAGCAGTTAGATACTGTCACATGTAAGTTCTGTGCACAGGTGAGTAAAATACTTGTTTGTACTTCTGAAGAATTATCAAAAGTATATTCAGGTGTAGAGATTTCATCCTCCTCCTTACACTGGAATTAGAGGTGGCTTGAAGTTTCTTATCACGAAATTGTTTCGATTACCCAGCAAAAACTTCTCCATAAATAGCACATTTGTACCGAAAGAAAAATGGATTCTGAAGCAGGATGGGGAAATAAAGAAGGAAAAGTTTGCCAATATGTGAAGCTTTCCTAATGTCTGCCAGTGAGACTGTGTTACCAGAGATTATTTTTAAGACATTTAAAAAGTGTTCAACTCTTACTAACATCTAAGCTAAATGCTTTAAAAATTATAGTATTCCTTAACTATAATTTTTGTTGTCAGTCTGGTTCTGAATGAGACATTCCATCAATCGTTCTACCAGAAAGAAACTAAGTGAATCTGAAGACCCTACTCAGATAACAGGGACTCATGTTTCATTCATAATATTACTATTTATACTGTAGCTCTCTTTGTACCCATGGAAAGTAATTAAAGCAACTGAAAGCTATTAGAATATTCAGTTTAGAGAGAGACAATTTGTCAGCTTCCATTTTCTGTTTTACTTGTGCAATACCGCAGCTGCCTTACAGAGAGACCTAGCTCACACTGCCTCACCTGAGGTGCACAAGTGGAGAAGAGGCCAGTCCCCTCCGAGGCTCCATGTCCATGTGTACCACCAGGTAGGCACTGGGCAGCAGAGCAAAGTGTATTCATCATCTTTAGTCCCTGATTAGACTGCACTAACCTGGGCAGTGGCTAAACCTTTAGCTTGCCCAACATCCGTCACTTCTAATTCCTGTAATTCAAGCCAGCAGCAGCTCGGTGAGCCAGCTCGTTCTCCTATTAGTCTGCAGCATGTGCCACTGCCTCACAAGCAGCACGCAATTCACCCCGCCAGATCAATACTATTGATTGCTTACCTAGGGGGTGCATCAACAGTCACTCCCAATGAGGCCAAATCTCCCTCTCTGCAGCAGCACCAAGTCCAGCTCATTCCCAACCCAGCAAGCACAGTTTTGATGCCTTGAGGCACCGAGTCAGTAGATCTGAATTTTCCTGGCCAGCAGCAAAATCGAACCATGCTGTAACACAGACACTGCCAGTAAAACAAGCAGGAAGATCATTCTAATGATCTTGAAACATCCTTACTATCAAGGGCAATTTGGTTTTGCTACTGATTAATAACAGAGAAATTACATTGCATGTCTTCCCAGTCTGGATCCATTAAGAGCAATGGTATGCAAAATCTTTCAGTTAGGTTTTGAATCATCCCATGACCAACTTGAAGCTAGAAACTGTTAGGAAGTTCTCAACTGAAGTCCAAAGCTAAATTTTGCAAAGCTGAGTACGCTTGAACATGGAAATCTGGACTGATCTACTCTAAGAAGGAACACCAAGAGCTGGGCAAAAAGAATCACTTTGAGACTGGAAGCTCAATTCAAACACAGCTTTCAATGTCAGAACTATGCTTTAATGTTTTTTTAGATTCTAATTACCACAATTATAAGAGGAGAAAATATTCTAAGATTCATCATTTCATTTTCATCTGTAAAATCTCTTGCTGATCAACTGTGTTTGATGCTGTGGTGATGAAGCACAGTGAAAGAGGGTAAGTAAATAGAATAAATGGATGGAAAATGAGTTTCAAGCCCCTGCAAAGAATTACCAATTGATTTTTATGGTGGTCACAGCATTCTGTGGTTTCTGTCAGATTTTCTTTTGCTGTTTGAGCCCTATCATTTCCCTTTACAAGCATCACCATGCAGAGATGCCCAACAGAAGGTAAAAAACAAAACAAAGCCCAACCAACCAAAACCAACAGTCACACACACACAGTAACAGGTGAATATAGCCTGACAAATTTGTTTCCACACTGGCTTTGCTATGCAAAGGCTTAATGAGCCCAAACCTCCACACAAGTCCCACCAGGCAAAAGCTCCACAGACCCAAAATGATCTGAAAAGTTCAACAAACGTCACACGAACTGACAGAACTGAGTTTCACATGGCAGTAATTAAAGGCTGCTGCAAACTCATTTAAACAATGGCAAAAATGGAAAGAAAGTAAGAAAACAAGAAGGAACATGACAACGAACGAGATGCTGGCAAAGCATCTGCAAACCACTCAGGGGGCTTCACTCTTGTCACTTTGGGACACTCCCTGCTGTTACTGTTAACTGAAGTCTAGACAAACCTGCTATTCCAAGAGGCCATTGGTAAAATCATCAGCCAAAGCAGCATGAATGGCCATGGCCCCGCCAAAGGCTTAACCTCTGGACTTCCTTTTGTGCCAAAACGATATTATGGATCTGCCTTCACAGATTGAAGGCGAGCAAACAGAAATAATTTACGGGCTCCATGGTTTAATTTCTACTTATGTACCAAGTCTATTTTGCAATGAAGGTCAGTTTTGGCTGGTAATGTGTACAGACAAGAATCCAAAGACAACACCAGGAAACAGCTAAGCCAACTGTCACACAGAAGGGAATCCCCCTTTCCTTCATGTCCCTCATGTAGCCCACGTCACAGCAGCACTGTTGATCTGATGTAGTAACTTAGGCAAACAGAAGTGACTGAACAAGGTGTGGTGAGCAATCACGATTACAATCTCTATCATGACTGCATAAATATAACACTTAGATCAGGTTTCTGGTGTGAATAAATACTTCCATGCGTAACATTTTTCTCTGCAGAAAATGGCAAATATTTACTCCAAGTTCTTTGCTTCTTTGTTGCTGTTTTTTCCTAATAAACCAATTTGCTATAACAGGAGTGAAAAGCAAGGGTTTCTGTTTCTGTAAATAAAGCCAATGAGATTTAATCTTTCCACTTTCCATACTGAAAATAAATAGGAAGACACTATAAAGCAACAATCTTGAACCTACAGTGAATTTTGCTTCTTTTTCAAAGTATATGTGGTGGTTTAGCTTCTGATGAAAATGTTACAGCAAGCTAGATATTGACTGTAAACCACTACATTTCACATAGCTACCAATGAGCTAAGTGCAGTTAGCTAGCTGCAACAGTAAACATCTGAAAGATGGACATTTCTCAGAAATAGCTTAGTACTTCACTCTACACCTTTATGATCGCTACTGCCTGACATATTCCAGCTAATTCCCCTCAAAGCGAAATTCAGCAAGGCACTTCAGAACTTCATTAACTATGTGCTTACCTCATTCATTCTTAATTCTCTACACGTGATGCTTTATAGCAGAGGAGAACAGTCAAGGAGCATGCCTAGCACTTCACAGTAAGAAAAAAAAAAAAAAAAAAAAAAAAAGTATTAAGCTTTATATCCCAACACCTATTCCAAGATGATGGGATCAAGAACTGAGAAATTCAATTCTAGTCAAATATATTGGTTATTTCACCATGCCGCTAAATAAATATACAGAACTATTCTGATTGATATGATTTAACTTTGTCATAAAATTTCTATTCCAAAAGCAATTCATTTCAAAGTACCAAATCAATACAAAAAATAGGATATTTATCATAAAACCAGAATTAAGAAGTCATCCAAAGAAATTATTTGTGAAACTCAAAAAAAACATAAAAGAGAAAAATTCTAAAGGAATTATTTTACTTTATTCTGTTGAAAAAATCAACATGCTTTCTGATAACATTTCTATTTGATGAAATTACTATTTGTGATCAAAAACAGTTATGTTAAAATTTTCAGTCAGCTCCAACAAAGATGTTTTCAAATATGTTCTCTGCTATTAAGTTCATTACTTTGATTTTATAAGATGACAGACGGTAAAATTTAACACAATTATTTAAATTAGAAAGCCTTTAAAACTTAAATTAACGTGCCATCTTGGAGTCAGAAGAGTATTTTCAGCTTCTTTTGAATACCATCCACTTTGCTATTCAGTTTAATGTAACTACCAAGCAATTAACATACCGCTCAGATTATTCTGAAATTTCCATTCATTCTACCAGATCTCTACTGAAATGTTCAGTTCATTTACTTTACATATTACTATTAAAAACCCATTAAAATTAACATAGTAATGATTTGTAGTGACCAAGTCTTACACTGAGAATTAGGTTCAACTAAAAATACTGGAAGTTCAACTAAATACCACTATTTATTTTATATAACAGTAATTACTATTTGTAACCAATGTAAACAGCTTCATAAAGTTACTGAATTTTGAATTTTACTGTTTTAAGAGTGATTGCAATGCATCCATCAAAACATCATGCAGAGCCAGCACGTACAGCATTATACTTGGGCACTATTAGGACCGTGTATTTCAGTGACCTGAAGAAGGTCCAGGTGTGTGGTGTTGACGTTCAAGAAGTGAGTTAAAAGAGCTTTACTCTTGAAATTGTCAGTTTGTAAGACTTCAAGGAATAAAATCCCAAATAATCTCCTTTACTATCTCCTTAGACAACAAATGTAAGTGATGTAAGTATGCGATGATTAGTTAATTTATATTTGTACTTTGGGCACACGCAGATTAGGAAAACCCAGTCAATAATAAAGACATTTTGAAAGAAGATAAGGAGCTGAAACATGTATGGGTCTTAGAGATAAGCCAAGAGATAGTCTGACACACACATTGATTTGGTCCTCTCACCTTTGCCTATTTAGAACGTGATCCAAACACAACCTTCTTTACCACTAAATGATAGCGTAGGAGAGGCAGTTTTGCCATCCAGCAAAATTCCTGACAAGGATACCTGGGGGAAATTTAAAAGGTAAGCAAAAACTCAGAGGGTAAATATTACTTTCCAAGAAAGAAGCCCTTGCGAACATACCCATTTCCCATATGTCCAATGTGGGAACATAACTGTGAACACACATCATAACCTTTGTAACGGAAATATTCCCCACCATCCAAACTTTAGACACTGAATTGAGCACAACTTCTTTTTATAGAAAACCACCACAGAGCATCTGAATAGTCAAAGAAATAGTTCAGGTGCCTACATTTATGCTTACGAGATCTGGCAACACGCTTGAATTTTATTCTGTTCTCAAACAATTACGAGTAAAAGCAAGGAAAAGTACCTGTAAAAATAAAATAAGAACTGCCCATTTCCCATTTCCTGCAGCTCTGCTCCATGAAGCACCTAGAGAGCTTTCTGACCATTATTAAAACACAATGGCAACCCATTTTTTACTGCCGCTCTATTACGACAGAATAGAGCGAGAAGAGCCCCCCTTAGGAATACTGGCTGGGAAATAAATAAAGACACTCAAGATTTTAAACTCTTGAAGGAGGTGTTAATCAAAACTATGTTTTCAAAATCCTTTTCTTCTTCTTCTTCTTTTTTTAACTTGCAAACTTCTTCACAAAACCACAAGCATATTGTTATAACCGCAGCTTATGGTGCAGCATGATTTTACTTTTGAGACACAAATTTTCATTGCTCTAGGAAAAGAACAAAGGGTCTAATTTTCAGAAGAAGTGAACACACAGAATTCCTGCTGAAGTCAAGTATAGCTGTGGGCACTCCGAGTCTCTTGAAACAAAATATACCATGCTCAGCCATTGTGCACAGTGCTTTGCTTATTTATGCATAAACAAAAAAGAAAAAGGGCTATTCCCAGAGGATGGACTAGTCTCCTTTTTCATATAGACTGAATACTCAGGTTTTTAATTATGTTCTGTGAAAATAGTCAGCTTGCCAAATGCCGAAAAAAAGTCAAAATTCCCTTGAGTACAGTCACCTGAAAGCAAAATGGAAAAAAAACAACCAACCCCACCTTCATTCTCACTATTCAGTCAAAACTAGGGAACCATAACCCTGTTCAAACCCCGTCTTCCCGCATGAAGCCTCTGCCCCCAGCCCTGGCTAACAGCCAGCGGGGCTCAGAGGAAGGACTCTCTGGAGCCAATCCTCCGTCCGCGCTTGGCATGGGGCTACGGATGTTGGGACCCGCACCCCAGCACCCGAGCTGAAGCCCCAGCCTTTGCAACTTGCACCTGCAACTCTCATCTTTCCTGGCAGTACGCATCCATCTACACTTTGCTATTCACTATCTTACCAGATCAGACAGCAACGCATCATCACAATTAGTGCAATTTGAGTTCATTTTTAAAAGCGTAATTAAAGCCAGCATGCTCTTTGTCATGGCCCATGTATTCCCCGAAACAGTGTCAGGGCACAAGATTTCTATCAACCACTCTCACTGCATCAAGTGTTGTTTCAGGAATGACATTAGTAATTCCAGGTGCGTCACGTATTAATTGGAAGAGGAGAAATAAGGTAAAAGTGCCACATTTTTATACTTGCTGCTCTTTTTCAAGTAGTGAATGTTATTGCAAGGTTGAGAAAAAAGATCTGGATTTCAGATAAAACTAGCCAGAAAGAATCTCTAAATATATAAATATATACACATACATTTATGTATATATATATTGAATTGGATCAGTAGCTATTTCTTGAAAATTCACCCAACATAATGAAAAAAAAATATCTGGCAATTTAAAAAAATACAAACAATTGGAATATTTAATAATGTGGTTTAAGATGAATTGATAACCATGATCCGTACCCATGGCTCAGCTACTTTGAAGTAAGAAGAGTGCACACCTTGTTTTTCTAGAGGAATATAACAATCTATCCAGGGGCAGGAGCAAACGAATACACACACTCTGCCCCAAACTAGCAGTAATACCTTACATAAATGTAAAGGCAGGAGCTGAGTAAATGGCAGCTATGACCTGCAAGTACAAGTGGGAGATTCGTCTCTGTGTTAGTAATTGGAGCCTGTTTCTCCAAGGCTCTGAGCAAGCCAAAAGCAAAAATTCTGTTCTAGGAGCTCTGAAAGCAAGCTGCTAACCAGTGAACTGCCTGTGAAATGAATAATGGAAGGGAGTTTGCTTTGATAGGCCATGGGCTTGCGTGTCTTCTCTCTCATCAGCAGGTTAGCACACAAGGTTTGGGGTAGTCTTTAGTTTTTAAGGGACAATGCTTTGAATTGCACAAGTGCTCTTTCTTCCCTTACTTCTCCAGCAAAAGCCCAAGTTATGGGCTCATGGGTACCTTCACTAGAAAGACGAAAAATTGTCAGACTTAAAACCAGCCATCCTATTTATAGCATAAACACAATACGTTAAAAATGATGAGAAAACAATAGTGAACATTTTGAATTGTCCCCAAACTCGTTCAGCCACACCCTCTTGCCTAAATATTAATTAAGATAAGCAATTTAGGATGACTGATGCACAATTCTGCCCCCTCCATTGACTATTTCTGCAACAAGGACTGTTCAGTGGAACATCTGGGTGGGACAAAAGAGGGCAGCAAGAACTGAGGAAGATGCAGAGGGCCACACTGAGCTACTCAGAGGAGCAAGAGGGGTTCCCCACCTGCCTTTCCTTTCCTTGCCCACCTTGCTGGCAGAGCAGCGTGCCCTCAATTTAATGCACAGCGGGATGTCAAGGCAATTCTTCAAATTGATTCTGGCATCGCTCCAGGTTGGCAGCAAGGAACAATAGAGTATTTTTGAGGATTTGTTTATTATTTGTTCAGTTGACATAAAATGATGATATAAAGCTAAAAATAAATGTGCTAAGAGAGTTGAATATAAAGACTGCAGGTAGTGCTCTTCTGCAAACTCCTGACTGGTGGAGGGTGCCTGGGGATCATCGCTATTTCCCTCTCAGCACCAGGCTGCACAAGATTATTCACCATCAAAAGGAAATGGGGAGACAAGGAGTGAGAGCCTGTGTCCCTCACTAGCACGCCGAGGAGACCACAGAGATTAGACAACGCTGCTGTAAGCATCAGTGCCATTCTCTTGAAGTAACTGTTTATAAAACGCCATAAATAAAACAGTTTTTCAGAACTGTTGATAATATAATGTAATGACACTTTTATAGCTGGTTGTGGCTGCCATGTACTGTTGTGCATAAAATTCAAATGTAAGGTGAATATCAAAATTGCAGTCGAAGAGACCTGGGTATGAAAGCGTAGCTTTGAGTCTCCAGCTGCATTTTAAGTCCCTTATTAAGTCATTATTAGTAGAGTCTAGGGAAAGGCTGCTGTTTCTTCTTCTTCCTTTGGACATGTTAAAATAGGAAAAGATAGACAAGACTTCCATATATACTGAATCCATCGCATTTGAACAGATTTTTTGCTATTTAAAACCATCTACTTTCTTACAGTGAAAGCCTTACTGAAATAGGCGCCTTGCTTGTAGCATGGATACTACATCATCAGTCCATTCATCATTGTCATAATCACAATCTGATGGCTTCTAGGACCTCAACATTTAAGGCCTCCAGAGGTATAAAAGAAAGGATGCACAAAAACAAGACTTTGAAGAATAGTGTTTCCATAAATACATACAGATTCCTGAAGAATAATCATCTCCAAAGTCTTCTAACGTTCCCAAAGCCACACCGTTCAAAAGCAGGATTGCTAATGTTTTATTCTGATCAATGTTTTATTTCAACATGTGTTTAATTTTCAAGAGCTTTTGCAAAGATTATATGATTTGATACCTCCAGACACCTACCAGCTCCCACTTTTAACAGGTCTGCTGCATTTTCATTCTGGATAAGCATCAGAGTTATGAAACCCTAGCATGGAAATTTCTGATCACCTATATCTGAACTGAGATTTAACATAACGAGCTATTCTCTTTAATTAGTGAAGAACAACCGCCACGCAGACAAAATAACTGCAAACAGAAACTGTCTTTTTTATAACACATTTGTTAGATATTTTCTGAAGGATCTGGGTCAGTAAATATTAGTAATTAACATGGAGGTGGGTGTGAAAGGCAACTGGGAAATCAAAATATTATTCAAACCAGAAAAGTGCAACTCGGTGCTTGTTTTTATTTCCTAGTATTCTTGGTAGATCGTTTAAATTCATTGTATTTTCACTTTCCATCTTTACACAATCAAAAGTTTGATATTAAGTCAGTTCTACACCTTTCTTCCTTTTTTCCTCGAATCCCAAAATCTTGTTGATAGAAGCTTGTGGATTATTTTTTTTAATATTGTCATTAGTGTAGGTGAGGACTTTCTGTCTACAGAACTGGAAGCTGTCTTCTACTGATAAATCAGCTTCCATAATCATTACAGTGTCACCCAGCAATCTTCCACATCACTATCATGTGAAGGAGGATGCCACAGACAGAGATTAGGCTCCTTTGGAAGAAGTAAGGAAACTGAGCAAAAGTGGTATTTGTTCAGAAGTGCTTGTAAAGGAAACCCTTAATTTTATAGCTAGAAGTTCGTTCACATAATATGAAGTAATGGAAACTGTCACCTCAGTATATTTTCTCCCATTACTCCATTTACTTTCATAATGGAAGACTTTTTTTTTGCAATAGCAGCATCAGGTATCTCTTCTCCAGGGTGACAGTTCCTCTCCCTGCAAGATAATAAACTTGCTAAGTCAAGTCTAATAAATGAATTCACCCACAAATGTTAAAAAGTAACAAGAAAAATCAGCTCCTACTTAGGCGTGTGTTTGAATAAGGCCAGAACATGCAATATATGCTGCCCATACAGAGTCTGACGGGAGCTCAGCACATGCAGGCAGAGCACGAGCGGTGGGAACGGCCAGCTGCCTCTCGTGCCACCCTTGGAAATCCCATCCTTTCAGCCCAAGCCCCTCCAGTTACTAGCTCATGCTATGGCTGTGTACAGATACCAATTTCAAGAGCAATTTACTAGAACTTTGAAAGCACAGACATCTGATAAATCTGATAAAGCGAGCTGTGCATTCACTTTAACTCTTGCTTGGGGCATGTCTGATTTTCAGTGATTAATAACCATCGCAATGATTTCTAGCATGCAGCATTTGCTAAGCAAGTAGGGAGCAAACGCTCCTCGGTGCACCCTGCACAAGGGAAGGGAGAGGAGTGCTGGGAGCTACAAGGCATTGCTTATGCCTCAAATTCTACCCTATTCACAAGGCACAAATGCTTTCAGCAGTGGTGCAGATAGCAGCTAATGGAAAGCATTAGTGAAGCCGTAATTTTATCTTACCGTACTATATGAAGGCTTGCAGAACTTCATTTCTAAAGGGTCTGAGATGGAAACTTGCATTCATTTACACTGCCCAGTTATGAACATTTCTAATGTGCATTACTGAGATAGAGGATAATTCAGTGAACTCCAGATCACTGGCTCAGAAGTCTGTTATTTAGTACTAGTACTTAAAAATACATTTGTGTTGAACATTTCTGCTGGATCTGAAAAGTTTGAGAGTGTGGTCCTTCTGGCAAGGGCCTTGCAGGATTTAAATCGATTTTTCAGATATATGTGCCTTCTCAGCTAATTTATATTTTCTGCCTGGTTTGCTTACGGGCTTTCATTCGGTTACTGTGCAGCGTGCTCCAGAAGTGTACTGTTTGAGGCTATACAACTGCATCGTGTTGAGAAGATGATATTGTCTCCAGTTCCGCACTCTGCTGGGAGCTGTTTTACACTGTTTGTACCACGAGCTCTCTCTCCTTTGCTCATGGGCTGTTTAGTACATTAAGCCCACCTGCTAGGTATTGCAGAAGAGCCAAGGAGTCACAGGGATTAATTGGATAAGCCTTATGAAGTTAAAGCTTGCCTAGACAACTGCCAGCTCCTGCGCTCAGGCAGATTTCTCCCCTCCTGTCCCATTTTTCCCCGAAGTCCTAAGAATCCCGACTGTAAATTGTGATCATTACCACAGCTGTTTGCTCCTGGGGGAGGTCTGTTAACTCTGGCTTTCTAATCTAATTGAAAGAGCCAAGCTAATCTCCTCGGCCGGTGCAAGGCAATTCCCACACACACAGCTCCTCAGCTTTTGGAGTTTCAGGTACTAGAAATTGGACAGTGTTTTCTTTTAAGTTCAACTTCTATTCCAGATACGTACCAACAGCATAAAAAAATAATTATATATATATATATATATAATGTATGTCTACCTGCTGACCTAAATGTTTGCCATTAAAATAAACGAGGTGACAGTTGTGTCATAAGTGCACAGGAGCTCCTGTAGGTAAATGCCAACATTCCGATTAGCAACCCAGAGAAGCAGGTACGTGAAATTAGCTGACTTCTGGTCATGGAGCCAGCTGGTATCCCTTGTTCTCCAGCATCAGCAGCCTCAGCAGATGCATGTTGGACTCAATGGATTTAATGATTTACCTTCAAGCTCCCAGCCAGGAACCGGCTCCAAGCCTGGGCAGCTTGAAGGGAGGAGGCAGTGCCATGGTCTGTCCAGCCTGGTAGATGGCCTTCAGCTTCCAGAAATAGCACACTGAGCTGTTTGACAAGCCCTGACTTAGAGCTTCAAATATTATCAATATTTGGCAGCAAACTTCACCATTTAATTAAAAATCTCTTACTCTAAAAGCAGATATATTCTTTTAATGAAACAACAGCCCTGCTGCTTTGAAGAATTCAGAGCAGGATGAGGCTGGCACCTAATGATAACGCTGAGAAACCTCATTGCACCTTCCTGGAAAAGCTGTTCAAAAGCCCCGTCTCATTCCCCTCTCTGATCACTGCATTGCGTGCTGCTTTCAAGCTATAATACATATTTTGCTTTTTGATGATGCAATGAAGAAACTGGTGTAAGTAAGTAAATGGTGATGTCTTCAGAAAGCATACTTTTAGAGAAGGGGGAACTCTAAGATCACTTTGTAGGATGCTGGGAGGACTTTAAACTATCATGTAAGTATCACGTCACACTTTCATAATGGAATTGAAGACAAGATGTCTGAGATTAAAGTTTCAAAGTTTTAAAAATATTTTGCAATTAGATTTGTAAAAGTGTTAGTGAGAGATTATGCAGCAATACCGTGTTGTTTTTTCACTCTCGTTTAATCTATAATTAAGGCATAACGTTCTTCCTTAGTCTATCCATCAGCACCGTTATCTCCAGCACTGCAGGAGCCTTGCAAGAGATCACAAGATAGCGGGAGGTAGTGGAAATTCTAATAAAACAAAAACCAAAGCCAAACCAAACCAAACCACGCACCAAAAACACGGCGTATAAAATACCAGTAAGCAGTGACGGGCTTTCTGCTCTTTACCACTGAGCTTTCAATATGGGTGAAAATTCATCAGTCTAATCTTCTATGGAAACCAAGTTATCACAGGTTTCTTTCAGAATTACCATAGCAGATGGCTTGGTTTTCCACGGTAGATGACAGCATTAAAAACATTTAAGAGTCACGTTCAGACACAAACCTCTACCCCTCTTTATTCTAAAATAAAGTTTTCATTTCCTTTATAAGATGCTACTAACTTCTTTGTGAAATTAAAGAAATTAATTATTAGCAAGAGATCCCTAAAGAAAAATTACCCAAATTAATTGTAATTGTAGTGTGACCCACATGAAAACATCCATATGAGTACTGATTACTCTTAGGCTTCATGCACAGATTTTATTTTAAAAATTAAAAAAAAAAAAAATGCAGTGAACTGACACTATTGAAGTGGCTGAAATTCACATCATCTTCCACAAAATTTTGCCCATGTCTTGAACAGTTATAGTTATTAGAAAATAGTCCTAAGAGGTGTTTTATCACCGTCTCTTTGCAATAAATGATTTTGAAATTAGGTTAAACCTTCCTGGAAGGTTTCAGAATGCAATTCTACCAGCCCACTTCCCAGCAAGTACAACCAATTAAACTCTGAAACACAGTTCCTGGTGAGTTTTAACAGATATTTGGTGTGTATAAAGCTGAATTTTCGAATTGCAGTTTTTGAATTTGAATCCTAACGCCAGAAGAGAGGATACAGACCCAGCAGCCTGGTTCAGAGTGGAGGATCCCCACTCACAGAAAGGCTCCATCAAGTCAGCTTCCGCAGCCACAGGCTGGCTGATGGCTGGGGCTGCCTCTCCTCTTCAGTCCCCCCATGGTGCAGTAATTCATAAAGCAAAACACCCTCTGTTCAACAACCAGTTTGAAATAAACTAATTTTTACCTCCTCAGGTAAGAGACTCTCAGATACAGTAATACAGGGATTTCTGTAGAAACAATCATATGAGAGAAGAGTTTAATTTTCAGCTTTTGCTAGAAAATCCATTAATTTGCCATAGTTTCTTCTCATGGGCATTTGCTTTATAGTTCAATAATGTCAGGGCACAGGTCAGTCACTAGTGCTCTGCAGAACATTTACCATGAGACTACTAATTAAATTAAACAATTTATGTAATCTCACTTTCCAGTTCTCAACCTGAGCACAAAGGCAAAGAGAAAGAAATTAACTTCAAAACAAATGCCTTATAATTAAAGTTTAATTTTCATAAACATGAAGGAAGTTAACAGCATTCGCTATCCCAAATTAAGAAGCCAGCCTATTCCCTTCATGCACACACACACATCAGCCATTAAAGTTTAATGCTATTGCACTGCTAGCAGTTCTCATGTGCAAGGACTCTAATTCTTGCTCCAAGAATCACCTGCCACATGATCCCTCTGCCACAGCTCCAATGGTGTGTATCCTTTACACTTGAGGAAAGCAGGGCAGCAAAGAAAATCTTCCAAGGTTCAGTTAATTTCAGCAGAGATAAGGCACACTTATTTTCAAGCTCAACTCAAATTAAGAGTTAGTCTGCATCAAAAGAACAGATTTACATTTCTTGCCTTTTTGCAAACAGTTCTATAAACAGGGGAGATTAAGTTACTTATCGAAAAGCTACAGAATGTCAGAGACAGGGAAGCATCTCAACAAACCACAAGACCCAGTGTAAAATTCAGTAGGGTCGCCCAGGCACAGGCTGCGAGTGCTGCTTGTGTAAAAGCGTGCTGCCAGAACAGGATATGCCTGCAATCAAAACACAGCCCTCAGAGGGCTGCACAGCTCCTTAGTACAGGTACAAGTCTGGAGCATCACCTGCTTAATCAACCAGGTCATGATGGGATGAAACCAGAGCAAATCCTCCAACCACATTTTTCTACTAATACACAGTTGTACTAATGTGCTCACCCACTGTAACTTCCCGAATCAATACAAGCAGCCAGACAAAGCTATTTGCTGCAGATAGAGACTTGCCTTGCTCACAGCCACGAATGTGGCACAGAAGTGAAATACCAAGCAGCAGAGACATCGAGTTGTGCAGAAACATTTTTCTTGTTGAATACAGACACGTTCCATAAAGTTCAACGCAAGCAGACAAAACAGTCTGCTGAATAAGAAAAGCCATATTCGATTAAGCTCCAGCTTTTCTTGCCTTCAGTTTCCAAATCTGTAAATGTGGACTGCTAACAGCACAGGTTGGCAATGTAACAGGGATTCTCCAAAGCTCTGATATCTTCAGAGGCTTTCTGTATCAATAAAAAAACAGGGCAATGAAATCTGAAGATGGTTTTAAAATATCAAGTCTTTCACTTCCTTTTTCTTTTGAATGGAGCAAGGAGACAAACTGTCTCTTATTTTTGCATATGGTGCGAGCCTCAAAATGGTGAATCACTGCCTACTGCATGAACATCAGACTGCTCGGAGACAGCAAGGATCAGACCAAAATGAGAGCATTTTGAAAACTTGGTTATTTTGTCATAAAAGTATCAGGAGGATGTCCCCTCCACTAAAGGAAAAAACCATCAGCCAAAACTTCCTAATAGAATTGTTATGGTAAGTTGAAGCTGGAAGTAGTTTGACCTTTGTTCCAAACAGTTTGAGGGTTTTATACAAGAACAATAAACCAAGTAATTCCACAAAACCTGACATAAAATCTTATTTCAATGACTGAAAGCTTTGATTTTTCTTTCCAGTTCAATCCATTCACACCGCTTGAGAAGGTAAAACCACATTCCCCCCTTTGGGGATGCACAGTTATGGACTAGCAAATCACACCGTAATGGTCTCCACTGTACCCTCCTGGTGCAGCAGTCAGCCCTTTTGCTGCACTTTATCTTTAGCATAACCACAGCCCCTGATAGAATTCGGCATGAGTCCCTGGTAAAAAATAGTGGTAATAATTTTTTCCCCCAAAACGCAGGTAGGAATTCAGAGTCAGCTGTTTTAAAATTTATGAAAAGAAGCAGTAATTTAAGTGTGAGATGGGAGCAATTTTATTCCCATTTCAACTAATGCTAATGTTCAGATTTTAGTTATTAAAATTAATTTGCTTCAATTATATTAAAATCAGTGGAATTGTGTGCCACTGTGTTGATGGATAATAGCAATAAGCACTAAGTACGATGTTTGAAATCTGTACTCACTGTAAGCAGGAAGCATAAATGTAGCCACAAAGTCAAGAATAGAAAGATGAAAAGAACGCTCATCCCTTTTTTCATAGAAGAAAATAGGAAGATACACACAGGAAAAAAAAAGCAATCAAAAAAGTAAAGTTTTGTACATGTTTTAGGGGAATTGTGTCTTTTTGATACTGATCTCATATTCCAGACTTATTGGACCCTGGCCAGATCTTAAACTCTGTCTCCTACAAAGTTCTCTGGTAGTCACTGAAGACACAGAACTCATCAAATTCTACTTCACCTTTCCTACTATACACTTTAGGGAAAACCCAAGTCTCCCCTCTCCTACCTCTTCCTCACCCCACACCTCAGGCAGAAGCGCCCTCAAACACTACAAGAAAGCAGAGACAACTTCCCAGCAATCCATATGGGCAGGGCTGCATAGCAATGACTGGAAAAAATGTCTTCATTGTGTTGGTAATCTTTAAAGGAGCCCTGATTGATCTTATTTACAAAAAGCTCACGTGGATCTAGTTTTACTTTAGATTAGAAAGCATGTAACAGCCCATAAAGCTAATGGAGGTAAAATTCTTCAATACTGTGATCAATTACAAACTACCTTACATTTATCACAAGTGACTGTTTTTCTCTGAGCTGATACTAAGCCCTTTATCTTCTAGATTTCCCTTCTTCCTTTCCATTTTAATACGTTTATTGAATAATTAGAAAGACTTCGATAGAACACAGAAGAGAAATGAGCTGGAAAAGCACTTGTGCATTCAGGCAAATCCAACTGAAAGCCAACCACCCTCCTCGAGGATACAAAGATCCTTTTCACAGAACTGGATGTATTGGAAAGAACTGCCACAGACCTAACAGCCCTGAGAAGAAACTTGATTCAAGAGCTATCCTCCAACATCAGGCACAGACTGTTGGAGGATGAGGAGGATGCCAAGTAGTCGTGTCACCTGTATTGTTCCCTTCTTTTGTTTTCAGCAGCCATAGGATAGGAAGTGGGCCCCTATACATTTTGCTAGGAAAATGCTCACCAACCTAATTAAAATACTTGCAATTCAGCTGTTGAACGGGTTTTAGATGACGTGGAAGCTCTCAGGATTACAGTGCCAAAATGTAAAGCTAAAGGTATTGCTGTGGTTGCACGCATCCTCACAGTCCATCATCCCTCCAGACTGAGCAGCAATTTCTCAGCCCTCCAACGCTCCAAGTCACAGCAGTTCACTGGGCATTGTGCAGCTGTTCAGCATTATGCAAAGTCAATGTGAAGAGGAAAACCAAGAATCTGGATTCAAAGGGAGGAATGCTTGCTATCTGCAGCTGAAGAGACTCTCAAGTTGTAGAGGCACCAAATCATGACAGTTCAGTTTGCCCAATTGCTTACTTAGCCTTGAAAGTATGCACAGTACTTGAAATACAAAAGGTACAACACTAGTCAGCAAGTTTTCATGGATAGACAACAAAACAGGAATAAATTTAGAGCTTAGCTGAATGGTCGAAAACTTGCTCCTGTATGTTTTCATACCCTTGCAAGCCAAGACAGCCTTTAGACAAGGTACTAGTCCACAAATGAGTTTCAGAGCATGGTATTCATTAACTGAATTGCAGTATTTTAATTTAAACCAGTGTTTAAATATTCAGGTTGTTCCTAAGCAACATTAGTCCCTTAGCCCCTAAAGCTGAGAAAAGACCTGCTAGCATGTAAGTGTCCCCTTTGAAATGATCATTTCTTGCACAAGGGTTTTCAGGCGTGATAAATTATTCCAGGCCTTAAGTTCGCACGTACCTCTATTTTTCGTTGCCCTTTACTTCATCACAGTAGCCTTAGAAGAGCTCTGTTTAAGACTCCACTATTATATTATAAGCTGATGTAGACCTTTGCTAGCATTTTCATTTACTTCCAGTGTGAGTTATGGACCCCTTCAATGATATTGAATGGCCAAAGGAGACGGGGTCAAATAGAGTTTGCCAGAAGCTAATGCATATCATATGCTAGGCTGCGTATGAAGCTAAAGAGCTATCATCCTTCCACCATGCTATTGTTTCTTTTATTTTTATCTTCTACCTTTGGAGAGAACAAGACAGTCAATAATACTGCTGGGGATTCATCACACAATAGGCAGGCCTTTTTCAAGCAAGGAATCTGCTAATGAAAGTATTGTAGAATGGTCTGCACATCTTAATGGACCTTGAACAAAGATTTATATATTTTTTATTTAAAAAAAAAAAAAGCGGGGGCAAAAAAAACCACCACCACATGAATTTTTATTAGTATATTACTGAAGACTTGTTTTGAATACTTGGGGGTCACCTTCTTGTTGAAGCCCGCATGATGGGAGAGGGCAAAGTGGAGTGGAATGAATAAATAAGGAAACATTGCATTGTACCTTTCAAGGACAGGTACCATAAATGAAGAGGTTTTGTTGGTTGTTTTCCCCCATACACACACTTTTTTTTTTTTTTTTTATCTCCCCTCCAGTTCTGTTTTTTTGTTTGTTTGTTTGTTTTTAAACTTGTCAACACCTCATGCACTATTTACGCATGGAAAACATCTTTCATACTTTGGGACTGGTGTTTCATTTTTATTTTAGTTTTTTATGTAGGATGATAGGTTCTTTTTGTCAACTATAAGCAGTCTTGGTAATTCAGGCTTTAAATTAAGTTTGCTTCAGGGTACCAAATACAAGCTAATGACAACTTAATTACAGATGTCATTAAACATTTAACCTTATCACATAAAGTAAGGCTCATCCCAAGTTCCCCAGCTCAGCCAGCAGCAGTCAGCCAGCAGCAGCTCTCCTCCCTGGGCACAAAAACCTAACGCTCCCCAGTGGAATCAGGGTCTGGGACGTGGGGGCACGTCAAGCTCTACCACTGATACAGTCTACAAGCAAGTGCGTAACCCTGCCTCCTGCAGCAGGAAGATGCACGTAGGAACACGAGGGCATCAAAACTGACAAAGCACTCCGCACTCATGGCTACTGCTCATATGCATGGATTGAGGTCCACAGCATCCTCAAGCACAAAACCTAAGGACGTGAGCAGGTAAGGCTTAGAGCTGAAGGGTGATGTGTGCCCTGACTCAATATTTCTTCCTGCCAAAGGAATTTTTTTAAAAAGGCAAATCACTTTCAAGAGCACGTTGTACTTTCAGAGCCTGGTGGATCTCAGCATCAAGGAAGAGGGAAGAAGCAGCACACAAGGAAGTGGTTTTTAAATAATAAAACAGATCGCTAACGTCCTGGCTATCTCCATGACAACTGAGCTGGATTGCTTCTGAATGTGATGGTGGATTGCCAGTTTTTAACCCTCATGAATAAAAGGACATTGGAGAAACCCACTCAAGTGGTTCCCAATCTGGTTTTCACTGAGAAAGTGATTTAATGTCCATGTACTCTTACAAAACAATATAAAAATAAATGCAGAAGAGGTACTCCAAAAAAGCTGAAATAAAGCCTTTTTTTCTGTGAAACAACAAGCATGAGAATGAAAATCCCAGGCTATACATCTGTGCGTGTGTTGTGTGTATATATTTTTTTAAATAAAAGTCTACTGATTTAATCTCCAGGACCTTTTCTCAAGTCAACATACATTTTAAATGTATAATTTTTATTTTAGTGTTTCAATTATTTCTAAACACCAGTTATTTTTGTCCTATACCACTTTTATTCCAGCAGAGCTCAAATGAGTTCAACAGTTTTATTGCTAATTTACGTTGGTACAAATTGAAGGATAATCAGGCCTGGAAGACTGATATGAAAAATCTGATGTGCAGCTGTGGTTTTTAAGATAATGCTTTCTGAATTACAACAGACATTACAACAGTATAGGGTAAATGCCTTCCCTCACTCTGGGTATGTTAATACATGCCCTTGATTGTACTGTATGTATCAGAACGTAGACTACCATCAGAAAACAGATCAAAATGCGGCCATGAAAACAGACAGTAAACAGGATAAGCGTACTTTTAAGAGCTGTATTTCTTGCAGAGAGGTTAACTCAGAGACTTATCAGTAATTTCAAGCTACAAACAATAAAGCCATGGGGACAAAAAAAATCACATCCACGTAAAAAAAAAAAAAAAAAAAAAAAAAAAAAAAAAAACTCCAAGACTATAATAACCTAAAATCTTCAAGCCAAAGAGCACTTTTAAATATATATATATGTGTGTGTTTTTACAGCTTTTAATACAGGTCAAATGCTGAAAGTTTCTGAGTACATTCAATGACATGTTACCTAGCCATTGGCACACCTGGCTGAAGAGGGCTGTAGATTCTCTATGAGGCAGACTTTAAATAAGATCAGAGTTAGATATGGCAGAGTTCCTGCATGAGGGATCTCTCAACTAAAACAAGATATACCACATTTACCATTAAGTTTGCTTCTGCAATCTACTTCAGGGGCTGATCTAGTATGTTTCTAAGTATCTGGTGGTAAGAAAATTGAGATCACTGGAAAAATAATTGTTACGGCAAGTATAGGTCAGGCATATGCACAGCAGAACCCAGCTGTAAGCCGGAGCAAGTGCATCAGCAATGTTGGACCTCACTTTACTCTGGACATGCTCTAGGTATTGGAAATTTGCTTTGCACTTGAAGATTTTCTCCTGTAAGAGAGAAAGGTAGTCCAGATTTATCTCTTTAACTGTCAGAAAGAACTAGGATCAAGTTTCTGGTCTGCCAGATTTTCATTTTAGCAATTCATTGAGCATCTCACTGCCTCAGTTTCATGGAAATAGAGTTGGGATCTTTCTGACCCATGGACACAGTTAAGATTTCAAGCTACCCACCTTAACTTGGTCTTGACATTGATGGGAATTGCCCCCATTTCACTCCACTGCTGTCAACGTTTCTGCAGCCATTTGCACTCAGGTAGGGATCTGTCCTCAGGTGTAGCAACAGATTCCTGGAGTACCTCAGCAGTATAAGGAGGGACTTGAGTCTGTTATTTCACATCATAACACATGAGCTCATCAATATAAATGGCCATTATCAGAAAACCTAAAGAATGTGGCATGGGCTATGGCACATGTCAGTGTGGTAGTTATTCTGTCATGATTATTTTATTAAATGCCTAATAGCATCAGCCAACTTTGCCTTGCAGTCAAGCAACCAGGGCAAAAGGGGGGCATAAAGCAAAAATGAAAACATACGATAAGCATCTTGTCAGCCCTAACAAACCGTGATTAGCAAAACTGCCTCTTCTAACTCCAGAAGTGTCAGAACTCATGCTCTAGCTAGACATGCTTTTAAAACACTGCCATCACCACATGGCAGCCTCTTATTTCATACCACTAATAAGCAAAATGTCCTTTGGCCTGTGCTGAGGGATGTGTGGCTGTAAGGGTTTGTACTATTCCTGCATCGCTTTGCAACTTCAAGAGAATCTACCTCTATTAAAGGAGTTTTTAATTCAAGTCCATTTTATTTTCTCAGCTGAATTAGCCTGAAAAAAAAAAAAAATCCTCTATTCAATATAATCGAAGATGCCACATAGAATTATTTAAGACTTGATTTCTCTTCCAATTACAGTTTGATAGATTCACTTTACATGACATCTGTGGACAACACTAAAAAACATCGTTTTCATCAAGTGCCACCTTAATGTAGATGGAGCCTAATTGAATTCCGTGGTGTCACAAATGACACAGCACTAACCCTGGCAGCAGAAAAATTACCCTAAATCTACAACAAAGCTGTCCCCACAGAACTGCTAGGGAAGCTCACGCTTCTTTTCGGCTGCAACCACACAGTCAGCTCACGCCGCTTATAGATTCATCTGTCATTTTTCCGGCAGTTTTGCATGTTAATTTATGGTATTGATTGTGCAGAGCGCTGGGGTGTGGAAGGGTTAGCTTTGAAAATGAAATCTATTCAAAATATTTTGGCAATACCTGCCACTTTTTAAGCTCACATTGTACCGTCCAAAGTTTTTGCTTACAGTATTGATTATTCTGCTAGCTTCTGCTGGGACTTATTCTTACAGGTGACTCAGAGCCATAAAATAGTACATTTCATCCACATCCTAAATAGCTGCTTCCAAAAGTCTGCCTTCTAATTCTGCTCAGGAGGAATTACAGAGCTCAGGTAACTCCTCCTGTAAAATGTCATCCCCAATTTTTTATTTGTTTTCAAGTGTGTTTTAATTAAACATTGAGGTGTGAAAAATGTCAAAACCATCTCTTCATAGAACCCTGAACATAGCTGTGATTAAAATGGCAACTATTTATTTATTTAAAATTTAATCAACAGTATAAACTCCTGAGAGTTGAAGCAGGCAGCGATGCTCAAGGCACACCCTGAACATAGATGCATCTTTCCAGGCTTCCCAAGAAAGCTGCTGCCAGGCTCTTCTGCTGTCCAGAAAGAAGCAGACCGAGCAGTAAGAGAACCAGAAGTCAGCAGCTGAAATGGTTAGTAGTTGCTCGTGGCTTGCTCTCCAAAAACTAATTTTTAATATAAATTTCATGGAGTATCTAGCATCTGCATATGCTTGTC
This sequence comes from Oxyura jamaicensis, assembly GCF_011077185.1. Classification (NCBI taxonomy): domain Eukaryota; kingdom Metazoa; phylum Chordata; class Aves; order Anseriformes; family Anatidae; genus Oxyura; species Oxyura jamaicensis. The sequence goes on along the minus strand of NC_048910.1, from coordinate 7,143,839 downwards.
AAGCAACATATAACCTTTTTATTAGTTAAGTCTTCCAGAAGCCTGAAACAATTGAGACATAAATTCACCCACCCATCATAAATATATATTAATTTTAAAGCTGATGAGACGATGCAGATTTGAAGAGCAGCAGTATTTGATTACCAACAGACAAAGAAAAGAACGAATATCAAAACAGGACACTTCTTTGCTGTTACAGGTGGGAGGATCGTGGCAGTATTCATCCAACCCTCAGAGCTAAATCAGCACAGAGATAATGAGCAGCTCGGGGTGAAGGTGACACAGGAGCCAGCAGAGCTTCAGGATCAAACACGCATCCTTCTCGAGTACACACACAGGACGGTGCTGCACGCTGTTCTGTCCAGCCACCGAGCAGCTCTCATTTGCAGTCTCAAACCACAATATTGCATTAATTCAGGCAGTTCTTCAGATAATTCTCCCTTTCACATTCCACTCATTATGCTACAAAGAACATTAAAGCAAAAGTGCAATCAACTCAGTCGCTTATGTTTCCTGTACCCAGAAGACTGTAGCGTACAGTGCTACAGACATGCTGAAGTCTAGTCCTGTAGCATTGAGCTTTAATTCTGCATTCAGTTCTAAATTAATGTGAAATTCCTGACAACAAGCTGCATTGCAAACACATCAATTAATGCTACCTGTAGGAATGGCAGAGGTATTAACAGTGATTAACTGCTGATTGTTCTGCCTATCATATTCATTTTGTTAACATGCAAAAACAACTGGCCTTATTAAAGCATATTTTCGAGCCTCTAATTTCAGTCAGTAAATCAATATATTGTATTATCCTGGGATCAAGGAGTCTGTGAAGAGTATCGTAAGATTCTTGTGCAAGCAAACTAAATGTAAACAAGTTTCTAAAACAGACTATCAATTAAAGACATAAGAAAGTCCTTTTTTAGCCCCAGTTTTAATATTATTCACTTGGCTGGCGTTGTAACAAGGCAGAGGATCAGCAACTCAATTTAACTAACCCAAATACCATCCTTTTGCTGTTATGCTCCCCCACAAATAAACCAAACATATTTGTAGGTCGATCAAAGGAAATGGTGTTCAAAAACACAACTTTGATAATCAGAAATGAATTAATGTTTGCATAGTGCTTTAGAAAGCATCCCACAAATACTCTCAGAAAAGAAATTGAGTTGAGCTCTGTTCTCATGCAATAAACAGAGCACTTCACATTTAAAATCACCGCCGCCCATTCCAACAGGAACAACTGTAATTAAAAAGACGTTAAGAACAATCATGATCTGGTTCTAAATTAAGTCCATCTTCATACCATGGTTACGGATAATAAATTAAATGCAAGACTTCCCACCTCTAAGATTTGCACTAGCACTCATGTCTTGATTCATTTAAGCCAAGGACCTCATGTAGTGTGTGTTACCCTGAAATCCCCTTCACCTGATACTTTCTGTAGCTGAGACATTGCTGTGTTAGAGAGAGAGATGCCAGCATATCCCAGAGGTACTGACAGCCTTCCAGAGCATTCTAACCTAGTCCAAAATAGCCCAATACCTTACATACAATACCAGTTAAAGAGGTTAAGCTATCCTACAGCTGATGCAAAGGACAAAAAGAACTGCCGTTTTTACTAGGAAAATAAGTTGAGGTCCATATAAACACGAATCACTCAGCAGGAGGTCAGGCTAACCAGCCTGAAGGGCCTTCTTGGCCTTAGGAGCTATAAATTTTCTCATGCTTGGATTCAGTTTCCTCTGGACTATATTCAAGTTTGCTTTGTAAGTGGTTTTTCATTGTGTCAATGATCACGCTGATAAATGGATACTGTGCACAGGATAAGGTCTGAAGCACCTTTATCTGTAAGAGTCAACAAAATCTGAGCTTATTTTGAGACCGGAACTGATCCAAGATGCTCAATTCTCTACTCTCTTTCTTTCTTCAAGCAAAAACCAAGATACTGTCAGAGATCCATAGGGCATGCTCTCCTCCTACAGTCAAATGGAGCCTTTAAGTACCTTATTTTGACTAACATCCTTTGCAAAGCCAGCAATCCCACTGCTCTTGGACCTGGTCAGGGATTGTTAAGATAATGCCATAAAATTGAAAGCAGGGTAGAACAGAGAGAGAAAAAGAAGAACAGCAATTCTGCAGACAGACCCTTGCATCAGCGTAAGGGCTTTGTACTGGAAAAGCAAATGAGCACTTTAGTAAAGTTAGTGCCTTGTCAGAAATACTGGGCAGAGTCAGGGAGCTTTTCCCTCTCAATCCACAATAGATGCAAAGCAGGGGGATGGGGAAGATATTTACTGAATCATAGGCAGCTGGAAAAATCATGATATCATGCTTTCTTTCAAGTCTACTTTATAATTTTGTATCTATGGGGAGTACCCTAATCTTCAGAGCACGCTAGCCAGACTAATTAAGACTCCATAAACATCACTCTGGAAAAGAGACCGTCTCCCCAGTAAACATCTGCTCCGATATGATCACATTTCAATGCAAAGAGGGAGGAAGGAAAGAGTATGCCCATATTTGATACATTTACAATTTTAAGTTTCAAAGATCTCAGCATAAAAGGAGGTAGCTCCACAAAAATTGCAGCAGTAAGGAGCAACTTGATGTACAAAACCTTTCATCAGTGCATAGCTAGGGGTCATTAACACAGAGGCCTCAGGCTAGAGCATTAATTTCCCTAGCTGTCTAAAAGTGAAAGATGTACAAAATAAGCTTTTCATTGCATATTTGAACAGGGTTAGAGACTGCACCAGGCCTATGATTTTGTGTGGTTGTGGTTTTTGGTGGTGGTGGTGTTTTTTAAAAAAATATTCTACATATTTTAACCTACCAGACTATGTTCTGCATGCCAAGACAGCCACCCGGAGGTCTGACAAATGGCACAGCTGGATGTGTTCTTCCTTTGGACAATAATTAAGCTCAGAAATTACCGAATAGAAGTGCACAATCTCCTCCTCCACCTAGCTAGATGCAGGCCTTCGCAGCCATGCAACTCGAGGTTATCTCTGACACGTACCTCTGTAAGCGTTGCAGTTGCACACTCCTCGTAAAGGTGTTGCTCATCAGGATGGTACAGAAAAACTCCCACAGGGGGACATTTCTGCTTCCTACTTCAGCTGTAGTAACAGTCTTAACTCCAGGGAGTTTTAAAGTTAACTATTTTCCTAGAAGTTAATTTTTTTAAAGATTATATTTCCAAAGTTTACTTCCTTCCATAGTTCACTGCCCCACCTCCTTCCTAACTATAGTCCTCCAAGACTTGAGATAGGCAGGATTCAAAGCTCTCAGCGTGATGGATTTAATGTCCAGCATCTTGCAAATTCTAGAGAGACAGACATGGTTCCCAGATACCAGCGAAACTGAAGGATTACCTTGCTTTTCAGCAGATTTACACAGCATTTCACTTAATTCCTGGGAGGTTTAGAGGCATTAGATCTTAAAACTGTAACATTAGGCATCGAACAGGGATTTTTATTTTTATTTTTTATTTATTTATTTATTTTTTTAAGGTTGCTGGCAGTTATCTTCTTCTCCTTCTTAGAAATATAATAGTGGGCTCTTTAGTAATGCTGCCCAGACAAATTCATTTGAAGCAGTAGAAGGCAAAGTTTACAATGGGCCCAACATTGCCATTGGAGAGGGCACTGCCTGAGAAGCGCTCTGGACATGCCTGCTTTGAACACTGTAGTACAGCATGAAGAAAATGAAATTATTGATAGAAATAACTCAATCTGCATTCCAAAGTGTTAAATCTGACTGTATAGTAAGTGTAATAGAACTAATGGGAGGTGGCTGGAAGGAATACTGGAATAATCAGACGTGTAAAAATAGCTGCCAGCACTCTTGTGAAGAAAACAACTGTTTTATACTCAGATACCTAACCGGTATGGGAGAACAACAGACTATGAAAACTGAAGATTACCTGATGTGACTTCCAGCAAACTCCCCCAAACAGTTCTCCTTCATATCTTAACCCAGCTTTCCGTAGAATATTTAATTTTGAAAATGTTAAATAAAGTCAAAACCGTAAGGGGGAGAATCTGGTTTATTAGGCAATTGTAGTAGTAAGGGGAACAATGCCCAGGGCAGGGACCATACAACACAAAGCTTAGAGTTCTCTAGGACATCTATCAGCAGATATTTACATGGCCACCAGAATCTTTCATTTGTTTTGGAGAATTCTGCCTTATTTAAACGCAATTACAGCAAAATACCATAAGCAAGATACAAAGAATGGTTAACTTTTTTTTTTTTTTAAAAATAATAAATTGGTGCGTGGAGATGCAACGCTACTAGGCAAGCTGTAACCAAGAACAGGAAAAGATTTATTTTGGAATAACCAGTTTTCTCAAGTTGCCCATCCTTCAAGAAACTTTAAGGATTACTAATTCTCCAATAGCACATTCCTTTATCTTCCTTAACTCCTAACTGCCCAGTAATACCCTCTAAGACAGAAGGTGGTCAGATGAGCCAGAATTAATGGCAGTCCCACAGCTCAATTGCACAAGTCATCTGACTTGCTGCTGCCATCCATTCTGAATGTGCCCCACAAAAAAAAAATAATAATAAATAAAATAAATAAATAAAAAAATTGGGGGCACAGCTATTCAGATAACGTAAATGAAAAGAAAACAGGAATTTCTTCCATGTTTTAGGCAAGGGAGGGAGCAAGATAGCTGAGCACAAGCACTAATACTACCGCTTTAAGTGCTAGACCATCCATACCCAAATAAATATGACACAGACTTGAGTCATTACCTTTCAGCCTACTTGGAAGAAGTAGTTCATTATCATAGTTTATTTGGTTACCTAACAAAATCACAGCATTTCTGAAAGGTACCATACACCTACACTTCCCACTGCAGAGAGGTTTTTGGTCCAAGAGAAGCCTCGTTTACAAAATGTTACAGTAATGTGAACGTAAAGAAATTTCAACAGGGAAAAAAAAAACGTAGGTAATTTTATCAGGTTTAAATCTCTCTTTTTTTTTTTTTTTTAGATTCTCTTTGAGAAATACATTGCGGTGATATTTTGAATGTGTCGGCCAATTGAGTGGGTTTGCAAAATAAAGACAGATGGCAATGGATTACCCAAATGTTTCATTGTGGGAAGTCATCCATTTGCTGTGCCTCCAACACGACTGTTTCTAAGACCGAACCCTGCTTGATTCCCCTACTGCTCACATTCCACCTGCTGCCCTGCGGTGGGGCTAGCAGGTATGAAGAGGAGCGCTGTATGGCACCACTGCTCTATCAGCTGAGGGAGCAGAAGAAAGTGGTATGAGAAATCCAATATGTACTCTTAGGATGAGGAGTAAAAGCAGTCAAGTCCTATTTCCTTTGAAGTCACTTGGAGCTGATGTGACTTTGAAATCATTGATTTGAAATTTTCAGTGCCCTGGGTGATATCTGTATTTTTCTAAGGATGAGGCGAATCAGGTCAAGGCTATTCAAAAGTGTCTGCAGTCCCTGATGTCTTCAGTTCTTCACTCTGAGACTGATGCCAGGCTGGAACAAGATTAAAAGGAAGCCAAAAACTCCAGCCCGTGCCTGGCTAACACAGAGCTGAGTGCAGATGCCTGCCTTCTGGGAGACATGTCCTATGAGGGGAGGCTGGGGACACTTGAATGGTCTACTTTGGAGAAAACAAAGCTAAGGAGTGACCTCATTGCTTCCCACAGCTCCCTGAGGAGGAGAAGCAGAGAGGGAAGCACCAACCTCTTCTCCCTGGTAACAAAAGCCAGAACATGAGGGAACAGCACAACACAGCACCAGGGGACAGCAGCTGTTCACACTGGGCATCAGGAAAAGTTTCTATACCGTGAGTGTGGTCAAACACTGGAACAGGCTTCCTCGTGAAGTGTTTGATGCCTCATGCCTGTAAATGTGCCAGAGGCACTTGGATAATGCACTTAGTATGTTTTAGCTTTTGGTTAGCCCTGAGGTGGTCAGGCAGTCAGACTCAATGATCTTTGTAGGTCCCTTCAACTGAACTACTCTATTCACATCACAACAGCAATGAAACAAACTTCCCAGGACATCCGTCACTCAACAGCCAGCTATGCCCACTGTCTGGGAAAAGGAAGTCCCAGGCAATATCATTCTGGGAACCTGAATTTTTGTTGCTGCTCTAAAGCAGTCTCTTGAATATCAAGAAGTATCAGATCTGCTGAAGACGACAAAGTTAACTAAAAAGATGAGAGACAACCCCCCCGACAGCACAGAAGAAGATGGCAGGTCCCTCCAGTCATGTTTTGCAGCACAGTTTTCCTCCAGGTGCTGCTTTCAGCTGGCTTTGTGACCAGAGCTGACACCCCCTCCACCCCCACTCCCTCTCAGGGATCACGGTCTCTGTCCAGCAGACTCCTGCACAATGCCCCAGTCCCTCCAGTCTGCCCCCCCTCACCTTTCCCCAGAGCTTTTCTTCCCTTCTTCCCCAGGGTGACCCACAGCACTGCCCATCTTGGGCATCTTTTCTCTTACTGCCTCACTCTCTCTCTCTCAAATAAATAACTACACACATAAGGTTTAGTGAGCTGTGAACCAACCATACCACCAGTCCCACGCAGACTTGCAGCGACAAAGATCTGCTACCTTCTCCTCAAGGCTGCATCCATTTACATCCCCATTTTTAGGCTGTAATGGTCATTGCTCACCTGCTTTCTATAGCTGTAACAGGACACACCCAGGCATGCTCAATTTTTTTCCCCATAGCACTGAACAGTTCACTTATTATATGCTTTAAAATACTGGAGCTACTAAGAACTTCTCAGTCTTCTGAGTTGTGAACAAACCACAGAGGACACTGATCCTCATGTCCCTGTCCTTTGACACCTCTGAGTTACAGCAATCAGCTGCTGGCGAGAGCAGGGAAGGAGGTGGTATCACTGCTCTGAAAGCCAGGGTTCTGCAAAAAGCACCCTACCATCCAACAGAGCTCCATGGAAAGAGAGCATTTCTATTTTTGTATCTGTTTGTACAGATAAGCTCAGGCAGTTTGTATCTTCTTTGTAGTACCAGCATTTCTACACTGGAAAATATGCAGTATCAGCCTCAGAAATTAAAAAGATCAGACCGGTAGCCCATTCTCTCTTTTTCTTCCTTATATTCATATATAATAATGAAGTAGGAAAGAGACTGTCAAATGCAATAGGGTATCAGGAAAAACAGCTTTACATTTCAATTAGTTTTATACATCATTAGGGCTTCTTTACAGACACCTCCCCTGCAACCTGAGGAAGCCATTTAAATCATCCCGTTCCAGGAGTACTAATTCAGACCCTCCTCCAGTCAGGTATCCCCAGAGTGACCATCTTTGTGTTAAACCACCAAAACTCTGAGTGATGAATTTAGGGAAGCTAAGCTATAAATCTATTGCTGCGTTAAGGGATTTCCTGTTAAAAATGAAGAGGCTTGTTTCTCTCTTTTGTGATACAGTTGAGCACTGGGATCGTTTAATCTAGGTAATTAATGTACCGGTATAAATCTGGTCCTTGCCAGTCAGTTTCACTCATGATCTCTGTGACACAATATAATGATCAAGAAATTTCAGAATAAAAAAATCAGACAATTTTAAAGAATTATAGAACAATAAGGATATCTAAAATGTTGGATTACAAAATGTTTTTTTTATTCAAAAAAAGGAGTTCTGAATGTGCAAACATTAAAAACAGCAGATGTGCAGCTATTTTATGCAACATATAAAACATTTTGCCTTTGACAAGATTTATGTGAGGGCTGAGACTTTCATACAAGCAAGACCAAAAAGCCTTGCTATAAAAACGTCAGCTGCACTGCACTAACAACCCAATACCTGAAATACTCCGTCTTGTGAGGAACAGAACTACATTGAGTAGACTGAGTAGTGGTTATTGTCAGTGTTGAAGGAGATGGGAGAGAGATGCAACACCTCTCCCATGGCGCTTCAGATTGCACTCAGTTGAGTCTTATGCTCTTTGGTCACATAGGCAAACATCCGCATTCAACTCTTTGACCTTTGCCCATGGTATCAGAGGCCACACTGTTACATCTTTATCCGTCTCGCAGAAGATCACCACGTTAATTACAAGAATAAGGCTCACTAGTGGTAGTAAGAAACAGTTGCACAGAACAGGCTGCAGCAGATATAGGGGCAGCTACTGACATTGAGGAGCCACAATTATTTAGATCAGCCTCAGTGGAAGAGTGAAGTCCAGTCCAGTAGAGCACATAACCCACAGCCAGCCATCTTCACCTCAATACTCACATGCTGAAGCCAAAGCCTGGCCTGAAAGGAATTCTTGGAAGAGCACAAATGACAACCATGCTCTGCAAACATCTTTGCAACTTGGAGACGCTCCCACTGCATTTTATATTGAAAATTTATTGTCCGAAGTTATCTCAAGGAGAAATTAAAAGTTGCCTAATTTACCACGTGCGGCTCAGCTTTGACTCAGATTCTATTCTCGATCATTATATTATGCAAATTACTTCATAAAGCTCCATAATCCCCTTAATGCAGCCCACACTGGTTTAAAAATTAAAAATCACTATTGTTTCCATTATCCTTTTAATTGGATGATGGCATGACTAATATACAATATAAAGTCAACTATTTAATCACACAATCATCCTGGTTTACGTTTTCTTCATGGCAGGTATTTCTAAATTCAGACATTACGTTGTCAATTAACACAAAACATATAGCTCTCAGCTTTTCAGACAATGCCTCCGATTCAGTAAAGTATCGATTGAAATGCATGGCAGGAATGTAGCGTACAAATAAATAATTGCATGCCAGACACTGGATGCTCGAAGTGTTTAGCATCAGGTCACTGCAGCTTGAGAGTGAGTGCACTTGGCAGGCAATCACCCTAATAACAAGGCTCCTTGCATTGGCATCAGCTGCAGCATTCCTGGGAAACCGTGAAATTCCTTTCTGCTTCTCTACATGAAGATGAAGCAAGAAAAGGCAATGACAAGAGCTTCTATTCAGCAGCACATAAGCACCTGTCTTCCTAAGTGATTTGATGAGCTGATTCCTATGCTAAATTGAGTGCCATATACTATTGCTGGGAAGGGGGAGGCATCAGCAATTCCTCCAGCAAGGTTCACTCTTCAGGAGAAATTCTTCCTGGCTGAAGCAATTCCCTGTGTAATATAACATTGATTCTGTAAAGATCTCTTCTGATATTTGGTAGTATTCACATGACTGACTACATAAAATTACTTGGTTCGGGAAAGAACTGTGCACACGCTGTAGCAGCTAACACCAAAATGTTACCAAACATCCAGGATTAACGCATATAGGCAGTTTTGGGGGGGATTGCCAGAGGAGAGGCTAGACAGTAAGTTCTTAATGGTTAAATGGTTTTGCATCGTTTTCTGAAGGATCTCAGCCAGAGCTACTCTAATTTTTAAGTAATTCTTAATAAATGCTTATTTGCTAATCATTTTGCAGAAGCAGTTTTAAGATTTATTTTTTATTGTTCTGATGAATTTTCTGCTCTGGAAGAAAAAAAGCAGAAAAATTAAGTTGCTGGAAAGTCACGTATTGACATATAGCAACACTTCTTCATTTGGACTTCAAAATTGTAAGGTATTTTTAATCTTGTTCTAAGTGTAAAATGTCAATATCTAAATGAATTTTGATTAACCTAGTGCATACTGTTTTTAGATTCAGTTCACAAATCATTCAAAGGTTTGAACTTTACATCTCTGCTCTGAGAAAAATATTTTCAGAAAGCTTAGATGTTCATTAGACAGAAAAGCTTTTATTGCTCATTCTCATCCCAGCCCATCTTCATCTTCCCCCTTTAAAGATCCACTCGACTATTTTCCTCATGGTGAAATATTCATGGTTTGCAATTTATGCAAAGGGATTAGTTTAAACAATGCTTCAAAGTTACTGTAAAATATGGGAAAGCATTTGAATGCAGGAGAGAACACTAAAACTGTTGAGGGCTCATTTCTTCAGGAAGCCAACATATGAAACATCTGAAACGCTCCAGCATTTAATAAGAGACTGTTAAGTTTGAGGTAACAATACCATTTAGTGTAGGAAAAAGGCAATACTTTTCATAGTAAAGTAAAAATATTTTACATGCAATTTGAATTGTAGAACCATTAGCGAAAGCAGTAGGTATCAATTCCTATATAACATCTCTACTAGCAACAACTGGTAATTGAGCTGCAGAGTTCCAGAGCAGACAGTTTTCTCCTGAATTAAATAGCTGCCACATTTAAAACAGATATGAAACTGTATCAGATGTGTAGATTTGAAGTGTAATCCAAAACAAAACACAAGGAAAACCAAAACACACTAATGAGGAGATAGACCTGCTGACGGCCAGATATGCCAACGGTTTGCAATATTTGAAAAAAAAAAAAAAAAAAAAAAAGTTTCTAGAGGCATTAGAAGAGTCCAAGTGTATTAGAACTCCCCAGTCCAAAGCTTAGATGTCACCAGATCTGAAATAATTTAACTCCTGATTGGTCATGGGTTACCCCCCAAAATACAATAGACATTTCTAAAAGGGTTGGTATGCTTTTGTTGTTGTTGTTGTTGGGCTTTGTTATAATTGCACAGCATGGCATGGTTTGTTTTCAAATGTTTTGTACTGTTAGGCAAGAAGTGCCTCGTAAAGAAGTTTATCCTTCATCTATAAAATGCTGTAGTTAAATCTTGCAATAGCTCTTGCAGAAGCCATGAAATTACAGTCCAGTTGTGCTGGAAGTTACTGCCTGGTTCCAAGAATTACTGCATGAAACCTGTCACCTGCAGGACTGCAGACAGGATGAACATGGTGGTCCTCTTGGTCCTCAAAAGCCATGAACAGAGAACTGGCACAAACTAACAAGCTCCTAAAGTTGATTTTACCCTGACACAAATACACAATGCAGCCTATTCTCACACCTCTGTATAAAAAAAAAAACGACACTGGGATAAGTGAAAACAGGGCTTACAGTAGATAATTATATTCACCATACCGGTGTCACTTACAACTAAAATCTAATGCCAGGATTCTCCTCTCCCCTTTCATTCCCAGCACAGAAGGTTTCAGGTATATGTGGACGCAAGAGAGCTGCGAGCCCTCTCATTACAAGGCTCTGTCATCGTCACCAGCCAGAGCTTCCCATCGCACAGAGACTACAAACCAGCTGCTTTCCAACCTGATTCTTCCCTACGCTCTGATCAGACTGAAGGAAGAAAAGGAAATTTTCTTGTGCTCCTGTCCACATCCACTTGCTTCCTCCTTGGGTTGGTGTACTCCTGGCTCCTCATCTACTACTTTGATCATCTCCCTTAAAAGGGAGCATAAATAATTGAGCTGCTGAGCTTTTGCACGGATCAGCTGCTGAACAAACCCCATAGCAATATCCCCATTGACATAAAGGTAAAGTAGTAAAAAAAAATAAAAGAAAAGAAAATAAATGCTGCAACAAGGCTCCTGTGCTGAGGATGAGGTGCAGAAGCTTGGATGAATATTGATACCGCACGCAAGGAGGAATAAAAGCTTTCAGAGTCTCAAACAAATGACTGTCAGCACCACTGCAGCATGCAAGAACGTATAATTCTTTCCTCCTATTTTCTCTCTTTCAAGAAGGTGGCCCTCAGCAACCTTAAGTACCTTTGTATACAGTTTGTTTGCTCATTCAGTTTTATAGGAATGGCTTTTTTTAGGGTTCTAATGTGTTTTGTAGATGCAATAAATCCAAATAAGTATTCATAAACTCTTCTGTTTCCCCAGGACTACTCCCTTTTATGTGCCTGCATGATCTCTACCAGAATCATTTTACCTTAATTAGTATCTTTGTACAATGCTACCACATGGTGTTGTTTAAAACCTGCGTATCTCATTGACTCCTACCTTCCAAAATACGAGGAATAAAATCAGCATGGCATTGCCCACAGTGGAACACAGCTGGCTCAGAGCTGGCTGCAGTTGAGAAGACAGCTTTTCTCACAACTTTTAGAAGTTACCGAGTATTTTTCAATTTAACAATAGAAACAGATTGGGCTTCAGGTTTCAGACACTGTTTGGTAGGTTTTGCTTCTGTTTTGTCAGGAGCAACTTAAAAGTATATTTATTTTTAAAAAAATACAGTATACTCCACAGAAGATTTATTTCTTTGTTTCTTACTTCGCAAAGTCTGTTGAAATGAATAATTGAACTGTTTTCTGTATGACTTTTGGTAGGGAGAAAATAATGTAGAATAACATACACAGTAACATAGAAGCACACCAGAAAAACACTTTGAGGTTAGTAAATAAGCACTGAAATCAAGTCTGCCTCCACATGAAAAATACATACAAGCTTTTAATAGCAAAGAACACAAATTTGCCTTCTTAACATAAATGTAATGCAAAAAATAAAACAACAATAAAAAAAAAGCTACCAGTTCAAACTGTATCAAGATCAGACACAGTACCAGCAAGTCCTGGTTCGTATTTCAAGGCCCCTATTCGGTGCTGCATGGGCATTTCTCAGTGTGATATGGTATTAGCAGTCCTGCTGGGAATAGCAGCCACAGTCTAGAGGAGATATCTGCAAAGCCATCTAGCAAGTATCTCATCATATCAGGATAAAAAGGAATTTGGTTGGCTCAGGCTTGTCTTTGCCCAGGATGTTCACTGTGAATCTGCTGGGCTATTTTGGTTTGGTTTTCAGGTTTTGCATAAACTGTTCAGTGTCCCATGCTTCTTTCCTTCTTCCTTAGCCTGGGGTGGAGACTGGCGTGGCACTGTGTTCTCAGCACTACTGTTCCCTGGGGATTATTCAACATAAATACATACAAATATTTACTGTGCATTAACACATTTCTTATCCTGCCCAGCTTCAGTAAATAGATTGGTTTGCCTTACATCACTCTGGCTTCCTAGCTTTCTAGATGCTGTTCCATTCACAGAGAAGCCATAGATGTTCACAACCATGTTTCCATAGCTGAGAAGTCTCATTTCTTTATGCCTGCTTCTAAAAGGTTAATTTCACCAGCAGTCTTTGGCACTCTTTCTCACAAAGCATCAGGAGGCACATGAAAGCAAGTTAAGTGTGAAATGGTGGTTTTCATATCTGCTTCTGTGTATAAATCTTGTGAAAACCATTAACACAAACAGAAAAGAAAGTGTCTTATGGCATTTACATGCTAAGGGAGTGCTTCTATTTCTACTAGAGAAGACAGAAAGAAGAAACTGTGCCCACTTCTCAAACTGATACATTCCAAAGGTGCTTTTCTTTAGCTGAAAGCAGAGGACTCCTTTGAAAATAGCAGCTCTTTAAATTAATTTTGAGTTTTCAGAGTGGCAAGGGTTAATTTTCTATTGATTTTTCAAGTCAAATAATATTATTAATTAAGCCTATTAGTCGCATTTAAAGGGTCAGTCATAAATAGAATCCATTATGCTAGGCACGCAGGGTAGGGAAGTATTCCAGCTCAGAAGACCTTCTCTTGTAAAGAAAAAAAACTATTACACAAACAGACTTGGACATGCATCAGCTCTTTTTCTCAGGTGCAGGGAAGAGTTATTAAGCATCAGGTAAAGAAATGAAAAAACAACCAACCAACCAACCAACCAAACAAAAACAGCAAAGGCTAAGTGAAACAGATCTGGAGAAAGAGGTGGTGGTACAGAGTGAAAAATACTAAGGGAATACTTGGGTCAGGAACGAGGTGAAGCTCTGTGGGCGCTGCAGGAGGCCCTGACCGCCTGTGCCTGCTACAGCTCCTTCCCAGTGGGGCCTGGCTGCCTTCCCTCCTGACAACACCACACAAAAAACAGTGGGAGGAGCACAATAGCCTCCTATTCTGAAAAGATATTACCCAAGCTAACCTTAGGAAATCATAAAGCATGCACATGATGAAAATAACACACAGTCCTGTTTTAGTTTACAGGGTATCTAGTCAGACACTCAGAGTAGCAGGAGCAGGTTTCTGAGCAATGGCTTGGCTGGCTTCCATACAGCTCTTCAATTGCCCAGGTATTCCTTCATCATCTGAAAGGAGAGGCGTTCCTCCTGCCTTCCCAGTCACAATTCGGAACAAATAATTTTAAAATGTACATATCATATGAAACAAAATGATCCTTCTCCCTCAGAGGCTTCCTGAAGCCTGTGCATGGAGTACAAAAAGACCACGTTCCAAGGGTAGATGTGGTTGCTGCAAGTCTCAGCAAGTTGCTAATGCAGTAAATTATACAGTTGAAAAAATGAGGGTGACAACATCCAGCTGTAACAGCAGGCACACAAAACATAGGTAAACAGTTTAATTACCCAAACATTTTCAGCTCCACAGAGAAATGATGAAAGATTAAATTCCCTTTTTAATCCCCTTACATTTGCCTCATGTGAATGTTCTCCTCCGAGAAACACAACCCTATTGTTAAGTTAAATAGACATAAATACAGCCTGACCATTCCTCCTCAGCTTTGTTTCTCTTCAAATCAACCTTACATCATCTCTAGTCCTTCTCATTATTCTTTCAGATGAAGAAATGTGTTTGAAAGAAAACATTCTCATTTTCTGGTACACAGTCAAGGGGAACACATTTTCTGTGCAAGCTCCTTGCAGCCCGTAGATGGGAGCATGAGGTTTAAGGCTTAAACAATCAAACTTCCTCCAAGACACAGAAGTGCCACATGACCTGCGGCTGCCGTAGGTTTCCATTTGGTTTCTGTTATAATGGTAACAGCAAGGCTTCTAACAGCTTCAGCTGGAACAGCTCAGTTGTCCTTGCCCCCCAAGCCCTTGCCACCCCTGAGAGGTCTGTCCTTGCCACTTGCTGTACTCCCTTTCCTATGGCTCCTATCAAACTGCAGCAGGTTGTGTGCTGTAAGCAAGCAGAGCAAATTATTCAGAAGAAACAAGGCTTATGGCAAAGACTCTGCCCGGCTGAAGAAGCCGATTTTACTATGCAAATGGTAATTGCAGCAATCTTTAAAGACAAGTTGTTGACAAGCTTTAGGCAAGGTAAAAACAGAGGAAAGCAATTAATTTATTATTTTCCCTGTAAAGAACAGTGTATAGATAATGGCCCATTGTAAGCATGAATAATATTGGAGCTGCAAGCAACATGGTATAATTTTAACATTCTACAGCCTTTTTTAATCCATCTTATTGATGTTCATCGCATCCATAAAGCTCAAAAGAATGGGTTTACTAAACTTAAGGAAAATATAAGATCTCATTTTGTGCCTTTCAGTTTCTTCATTATGTTGCCATAATGTCATCAATGTAATATATTTCACCTTTTTGCCTCCGTTTTAACATTCATTTTTTGATTCTGCTATGATTATATCTGCTTCTCCAAAGCAATGAGAGATGAGTTATGAATGCTGCTTTAACTCCACTACAACATCCAGGAGAAGAGCACGATGTGCTGAGAGGGGAAAAAAAAAAAATTACCTGCTTTAGGACTCAGAATTCAACACTAACGAGCAAAATATCTTACCAGCTGACACTGGCCTGAAGGAGCAATGGGATATTAGCAATGGAAGCAACAGCTGGGACTGTTAGAAACCACTAGAAGATCTGCATGGGTTTACAAGACAACTTTGGCCAAAGGTTAGCCAATTTAGAAATACTTTATGCTCTACTGAAGTCTGCAGTGGGAAACAAGATTATGATAACTTCAGGACAGAGAGGTCAGAACATCGATTACATGTGCACAACCAAAACACTGAGGCCTAATGGACGGGGCTCTAACAGCCACACAACTGTTCCTGTAGCAGCATCAGGAGCCTGCTGACTACCTCTGGATGAGCACTGCGAGGCAGTTTATTTCAGCCAGCTCCTCCACAGAAGATACGCAACATTGCAGCGTACGAAGTTTAGGGTAGATTAACCAGATGCAACGGGCAAGACCAGCTCCAGACAGCTTCCCTCCACCGGTCTCACTAAACCAGAGGACCCTGCATTGAAGGGGGAGAGGAGGACAGGGAACAAAATCTTGAGGCTAGTTCTAGGAGGAGGTAAGAAAACTTGAGAATTCTCTTCTTATGCAAGATTGTAGACTTGAAAAAGACAGCTTTTATTCCCAGTTTGACCAGCATCATGGAAGAACCTTTAGTTAACTATGTAAACACCTTAAAAAGTTTCAGATACATGAAGAACTTTGCCAAAGTTTCTTTCAAAGCTGTGTGGAATAACAATGAGAACAAGAGACTCAATATTCTACAGCTTATCGCATGTTCTCAAGCCTTCTTTCCAAATACCTGAATGCTACCATTCTCTTATAAAACCAAGAGAAACCATTGCACAAGATCTGAGATTTAATTAAGAAAATAAAATTTGATTGAAGAACAGAAATACATTCAATGTTGAAGTTTTCTGCATGAACAGGGTATCAGAATGATTTGAGATTTTTCTTGTCGCACGGTAACAAAGAAAAAGAAACAAAATGAACATGCACACACAGGGAATTGTTGATCTGATGTGTTTTGGTTTTACTTGAAAAGTTTGTGTTTTACCTGCAAAGTTTTCAAAGTCATCACTGAGCATCTGAAATGAAATTATTCAGAAGTTGTTTGTTACCACATGCTTGCCCTCAATCTGCCTCATCTCCGTTTGTAATTCCTTGGGGAGAATGACACTTTTTTAAATTATTTTTTTATAAACAGAAAATCAGAAAACAATGTCTTGGAATCTTGCCACTTTCTTATTAAAAATGGGTATCTACACCCAACTAGTTGTGTGTAGACAAAAAAAAATCCGCAAATACATAATTGCAAGCACAACAGCATGTAAATGTATTCAACAATTCTTAAGAAGGAAAACAAGCCTAAGGAAAAAGGCACACTAGACAACAAGTCTGAAGCATTCCAAATGCATCCTCCTATGTTTGCAGTGATCACTTAAAAAAAAAGTGTAAAGGATGAGAATTATATTACCCATTTGGTAATTATTTTGTAAGAGAGTGATCCAAAGGAAGCAAGACCGCAGTTAGACATCACTGCTGCCCACAACAGCTTGAGCAGCAGCTGCCCTGCCCACACATTTGCTCCAAGGCCCTGCACATTAACCTGTACAGCCCCTTTATGAAAGGCAGGGATGAACACCTGCGGAAAGGAGCTGCTTAGCCTAGCAAAACGGTGCACATGTAACTATAGACTAACAAACTACTGATAAAATATAAAACCCCTAAATGCGCATTTGGATGATTCAAGTTGTTCAAGTCTTCAGGCTAACAATCTCATTCATTTGAACTTACATGGAAGTAACTACTGGATATTTAGCACCTTTGATGAAAAACATTATGAACTTTTCTGTTTGCCAAATGAGGTATTTAGTTTATTTCAGAATATATAATGTAATGAAATATGTAAAATTATGAGCTTTCTGCATTAGGCAATCAAGTTTCACAAGTTGGCGTTCTTTATACTAGAAGCACACAGGAACAGTCCAGCGTCTTAGGTGTGACACATGTAGATGGGGGGAGTAACAGACACACATACACGTGTCCAAGTCAGTAGGTGACAGAACTAGCATCTATCAAAGCCTAATTAGGAAACCCCTGCTGACTTCAATGAGCTATGGATCCAGCTTTGGTTGTTTAGATACCATTCAAGCTTTTTACTTGCCCTTCGGAATCCAATCGTTGCACGACACTTATGTACTCATTAAACTTCAGTAACCAGGTAAGTCCTTGGAGACCCGAGCACCAGAATTCCAGGACCTGCTGCATCCATGCTTCCATAACTGGGAAGGAAATCCAAAAGTGACCAAAGCTAAAAACTCCTACCACTTTCTACTGTAGCTTGTAATATGGTAATGAAATGTTCCCAAAACTTTACAGGAACTGTTCTCATTTAATCAAAATGCATTACAGTTCCCCAGATTTAAATATTCAACATTAGCTTTCAAGAAATTTTACTCATTTAAGGCAGATGTTTGTAAGAAGGTTTTGCGTTTGGAAAAAGGTCACCAGCTAGAGCTGGACAGGTCATTCTGTGCCACACAGCAAATTGCTCCTTTGAGCCCACATGAGATTTAATATCCTGTGAATCAAAGCGTAACATGCTTTTTGTTTGCATACAAAGAGCTTTATCACAAGCACACGCCAGCAACTGCTAGTAGAACAGACCGTTACTAGTGAGACAGACAAACCTTTGTCCCAAGAGCTCCAGGCAGTGGGTCTGATAACATGCAGCATCTCTAATAGTCATAGCAGAAGGGCTGCTCCTTGCAGAGCAGATTATGAAGAAAAAGGGACAACTTCAATCATCACACTAGGATGCCTTTTCTTTGTTTTTCATAACATTTCTGCTTTTGCTCCTCCAAGTTTTTTTTCTACTTCACTGTCTTGTTAACCAGACACCAAAACGCAAGTAGACAATTACTAGGGTACATAATTTAACCAACACTTCCCCTTCCTTCTTCAGAAGTTCTTCACCACTCAGGGTGAAGCACACACTAACCAAAGAACACCATTCATCCCACCCTTGTCAGGGCGATGGAAATAGCTGGGTCTGTACAGAGGCAAGGTAACCAGGCATGAGATCCTCTCCACTTGCTTCATGACCTCCATGTACACAGTAAGTTTGCCCTGCGAGCCATAAAGGCATAGCAAGTTAAGTACATACGATGTGAACAGTTTACATGTGTGATTGGACACTTTCCAGTCCGAAGGTAGGGTAAAATATGCATTTAATACTCCATGAGAAACATGAGCACAGGAGACCCCATGCTGTTCCTGTACAGTATCAACTCTATCACCCATTCCCATGAGTTTATCTTGATTGTTCTTTTCTTTAATGGATGGTTACATGGAGGGTAAAACATTTCTCTCCCATATCCTTTATCTGACCAATTTGAAATGTATTCATCTGAACAGCACAAAATACATGAGTAAAACCCATGCCAGTGACACTGGCAGTGTCAGAGGAAGCACGCACAACATCAGAGCTTGAGCTAACATCTCCTGACAGTTGTGGCTGATTAAATGCTTAACCTCTCCATCTTACTCTCCTTCCCTGTTGATGCAAAATGAACATGAGAACCTTGCTAACAAAGCCAGAAGACAGAATTCATCCCCAGCTATTGCAGAGGAAGTAAGATTTATGCTTTTTACTACCATTTTTATCCTGCCTGAGTTTTCCACACCCACCAAGAACCTGTGCTGTCAGCAAATCTTGGGAAGAACACAAGGTAAATGCCCCAACAGAGGAAACTGAGTCTGTCCATATAGAAAGACTGCAACCATAGATAGTCTTTGAGGTGTTATCAGACCTTTGATGTAATGCATTAACATCAGAGTCACATATTAGAAAGAACCGAAATACTACTGCAAGAGGGTTTTCTTAAAATTGCCAGACAAATGCTGTTTATCAGCAGCTGCAAATCCCACACATGGAGCTGCTTATTTTTGACCCCAGAACCGTGAACTCCAATGGCCTGTTGTGAAGCTGAAGGCGCAGAGGTCTTCACGAGCAGAAAACTGAAAGACACCTCCTTTGACTACTGCTAAGTGCACCAGAGCAGAAAACCACTTCAGTACACAAACAAGGGAATAGTTTATAGCAGGATGGCACACTGAGACTTAGGAGCTAATTGGCCATAAGACATTTAATCACAACAAACACCAGGATAGTGGAACAGAGTCATAGTTTGGAACAATTTTGTAAAAGAGAATAACAACCCTATTATTTCATTAGTAGTGCTCTTTAATTAACTTCTATTCAATTTCAAGGTCTTGCATTCACAAAGTATTCTAGAAGCCTCAGCAACACTCAAACTTCAGACGTTGCATCTCAGATCTTTTATAAGCAGTGATCTAAATTCCACCTGAGTTATTCTTTATAGCATAACTTACTTATCAGGTATCAAAGTATTAAATATAGTACAACAAACACTGGTATTTAATTCTGTTATATAAAATATTTTCATCTCCATTCGAAAGATAATGCAGATAGCAATTATGATAATAGTGCAGATTATACACTACAGCACCCATAATTTACCTGCTCTCATTTTATCACGGCATGCATTCCATAAGTCTCCATGCTGCACATCTATCTGCAAGTTCCTTGTTCAACCTGCTCTGCCTGGTGTTAAATGTATTCATATATATTCAAATGAAAACTCAGAAAAGTAAGTATATGACCATGACTGCCTATTAGAATGCATGTCTCCAGGAAGATATACTAACAGAGCTTTTGGTTATTAATATTACCAGGGCACTATTGAAAAGAGCAATGCTGCTAACCTCACCGTTCTGGACAGGTTCCAAGGCTGGTAATTGCTTTCTGCATACTAGAATCATCTCTGCATTTAGAGTCAAGACCTCAAGTTCCCAAACACCGTAAGCTAAAGAAGGCCTTCCAGCAGCTCACTGAAAGGACAACCATGTGTTAAATGACTTGGTATATTACAATAGAAAGCAGTGGCACAAGCCACCGTAGCGTATATTGCAGGGATCAGAAGCCTCTAAGCATGATTTAGAGGTGGCAGTCTGCAACAGATTTCTAAAAGAAAGACAGAAGAGAGGGAGGAAAATAAGAAGGGAAAAGGCACCTTCACTTCACACACGCAGTTGTCCTTAAAATTTGTCCTATTAAAACAGAAACAGCCAGAGAAGAAAGGGCTTGAAAAATATCATTCCACCCTTAATGACTTGCTGAACACTCATGACACTCATATTGGTCTTGTTGATTTAGGCTGTTGATCAGTTTAACCTCAGCATGGACAAGGAAGGCTTTTAGGACAAGAGAAAGAAAGATTTCACAGGTCTCTTTCAAACTCTTGTTGGTCTTGGTGCTTTTTTTTTTTTTTTAATTTAAGAAACAAAGAATAAAGACAATGTCCTTACTCCACCTGGTTGTGTATGCACCAGGTTCTGTCCAAGTGATGTGTCTCCAAGATTTGTTGGACTCTCATGGATTCTATATATATATATTTAATAATCTTTCTCCTCCCTGCTGTTTGCCAAGTTTTTTTATATTATTTTTACTGTCTCTTTTTTCAAGACTTTAGAAAAAGCTCACCCATGTTGACCCACCGGGTTCATGCACCAGACAACTCCTGTAGGTTTAGCATTAGATCAGGAGAAAACTATGCTGACCTCTCCGTTTGTCTTACTTAACCTGAAAAGAAGCAAATCGAAACACGAAGGGAACTTGCTTCCCTTGTCTGTGGAAGGAAGTGAATGATAGAAAAGGTTAACGTTTTCTGACATTTTTTTCCTCAGAAATCTCTCTTCCCCATCCCTCCCAAAGAATCTTGACCACATCCAAGGCAACGAAAGAATTGCAAATATTAAATAACAAATAGACACCCAACAATTTCTTTGGGGAAATAGTGTAAGATATAACACCCATCTTTTAAATCCTAAAATTTCCAAAATGAATTTAGAGGTGTACAGACTATGCACTTTTGAGTAGTATTTTTGGGGGGAGGGGAATAACTAAATCAGGTCTCTTTTATACTAAATATCCAAACATCTGCAGCCACTTAAAAAAATTATCAGTACCTGTTTTGGTGAGCTATAGTACAGTAAGGGAAGTTAAACTCTCTTCTTTAGGTTCACTTCTTGACTACCTGGAACTACTCCTCTGAATAAGAATAGAAGGAATTTACCTAATATTTGGTCACATATGAGATGATTCAACACATGTATCTGCAAAAACTATCCTTGATACACATCCCTTTCATTACAGGGAGAATTATTGATTTTTCCCTGTTTTGTTCAATTTTTCATCCAACTGTATCAAACAAAGTAAGCTATTATCCAACCAAGACAGCTGCTGCTCAGAGCAGCGACTGGAAAAAAAAACACATCTAATTTGGAACTAAGTATTCAGGATGATAACAATCACTGTACTCCCAGCACATCTCGCAAAGAAAGAAATGGTGCCTGGTGGAGGAAGGGAGGAAATGCACAGACTCACTGACTGCCAAAACTGGGTGTAACAGCAGAGCAGGAACCTATAATCATCAAAGCAGAAATGGATGTAAAGTAGCAGTGCAATTACTGTTAAGCTCTTATCTTCATGAGACTGGAAAACACCATAGCCTTTTTATGTATGTGCAAATGTAACTAGATACGTACACAAATATTAAAGCTCTCTTTAAAGCAAGTCTTTGCAACCTTCATAATAACCTTTCCCTGTTTCTGTTCCCTCCCTCAAGAGTTTCTCCAGTTCCAAGCAGGAGAGGCTCTCTCCAGAACAAGCAGAGCATCATGCCTATTTGCACACTTAGTGAAGTCCCTACGAGCACCGACACAAACGTTCCCAGAGAATCAGCCATATGGCAGTATGCAGCTATATACCAAGAGAAGACTCCCCCTGTTCTCTGACGTACTACACCAGCATTCAGAGTTCTCTGTTTGAATTGTGCACTCCCATATTGTGCTAATAGTTTCTAAAAAGTAAAAATACACATTTGCGGAAGAAACCACATTTAAAAGAACACCATAGCCATTAAGAAACTTTTCTTGTAAAATAGCATTGTCTCCTGAATAGGAGTTTTTAAAGTATCTATAACAATAAAACATGAAGAAGACCATGTGTTAGTTCACACTGCTCTCCCAGTGAAAACACCCAGCTCAACAGCTTGCAATCTTCAACAATTAACTCCCTTATTCTTACCAGTTACCCACAGAGCAATTCAAAAGCAGAGCAGCAGAAATCCATGAAAGGACAACAAAAGACAAAATTAAATAATAATAATAATTAAAATAAGCATATATGCAGTATAGAAGGTTTTCAAAATAGCAAAAAGATAATGATACAGACCCAACCATCTCTGTTTCTGCTTTACCTAGGAATTTCCTGTAGCACTCAGAATACAACCCACCTGGCTCCAATCGAAGCGTTTATGCAACCACCCAATACCTCTTCTCCCAGGTATACTTCTCTTCTCCTCTGCCTTTCCACCTGGGAAAATAACTGAGCCAGAAAATTAACTCTGTAACTGCCAAGCTAAGAAGTGACTGTGGCATCGGCGTTTGTGACAACCTGCTGTTCTGTAATAAAATGCCCTGTTTCTTGCAGTGCCAGAAGGCCACGCAGGACTGATGGCTCCTCTCTCCTTGGTCTGTTTTGGAGGGAGACTTTTAGGGATCACTATCACATTAGCTAGGGTCTGTATTTTTTTCCTTACAACATTGCTATGCAGAAAAAAAATAAATATATAGAACTTGGTGCAACAAATACATTCTCTTTTTCAAATACAAAAAGAATTGATAAACTACTGCCTTAAAAATTTGAATTATCCAAAGAATCTGAATTTCCTTCCAGCACATCCAAAGGAGGCACATATTTATCTCATGAAGAATACATGAAATATTTACATTTTCCTCTGAAAATACAGAAATTGATCTATTCTGATTCATCTTAGAACAGTTTCTACAGTCTCTGCTTCTTCGATGAATCCAAGAGCTTTCCAACCTGTTCAGCTTTTGTAGTACTGAAAGAGCCTACATCTAAGGAATTGGTTAAGAAATTCCCTTAATAGCAATGCATTTCAGAAATGAAATGGTACTACCATGCAGAAAGACATAAGGGCAAAATGTTAATGTCTCACCCCAAAACTTCATATTACAAAATATTTCAAAAATCCTATATGGCGTGGAGGGCTATACTTTAGAATAACTTCACAACTTTTTTGCCCTAAGTTTGTTCTACAGCTTTAAACATTAGAAATGGTAAATCTACAGCTTAGACTGACAGAGAAAATTAGGCACCTAAGGATGTAGGTGGGCATTCATTGGGACTGATGGAGCCACCCAAGCATATAGGTGCCTGACTCCATCGGGAGCAGATTCCTAGACTATTTATACAAAGTGCATAAGGTGCCTGTCTCCATCTTTTTGTGTTTTATAAAAACCTGTGAGTTTAGCCTTGGGTACAGTTTAAAACAAAACCCACAAAAACCAAGGCCAATTAAAATAAGGCTTCCAAGTGGCTTTTTAGTTTTCTTTCTTTTCACATAAAGTGGAAGATATAATACTTTACCCTCCTCAAATGAATGTATTCTAGAAGGGCAAAGCATTGTATCCTATGCTTTTATTGAATTGGATCTCAGAACACTCTCCAACAATAATTAATGAACATCGCCTCACTGCTCTTTTTTAATCTAGATAAGCATCAGCAATATTTTACACAGCGGGGAATAGGGAAACACAGGTGTTAAGTGGCTTGCCCAAGGTCACACAGCAAGGCTGTACCACAGCTAGGGATGAAATCAGCTCTCCTTCACAATACACCCATCCGTAAACTTTAAAAAATACTGCTGAAGTAATGCTGCTCCTCCTAATCACAAAGCTGTGTAAGTGCTTACATGCACTTCGTGAACATCTTTAACATCAATGTGAAGAACAGACCCTTCCTTTCCATGCCATGCTCTCCTCAAGTGAGATGCAGGGCTAAGGAGAAGCAGAAGGGCTCGAGAGCAGTCCGACAGGGCTCTCCCATCCCTTTCTTGCACCTAACTGAGCATTTGCCCTGGCCCAGAAGCTACCTAGGCACGCAAAGGGCAGGCCAGAAGAAAATGTGTGTGATAAAATGATACATCACACCACTTCAAAAAATAAGAATTCTGGACTGTATTAATTTTCTCTCACACCATCCTGCAAGTGAGACTCCTTTCTTAAATGTGACACCAATGACCAGAGAGCCCTGAAGGGTCACTGGAAGCCAGGAGGAAATGGCAGAGCTGGGGGCTTCATTCTTGTGTCTACTTCATGGAAATGTAAGAACAATCCATGCCGAAAGAAAAAAAAAAAAAAAAAAAAAAAAACAAAAAAAAAACACTGTCTGTTTGACTTTCTCCCTCCTAGACAGCTTTATGAACTATATTGTTAATATAATGACATAGCTTGTTCAGTTCTTCAATTGCTTGTCACCTGAATGCGGCAGACTTTGTGAGTCCAAAAACAGAGAGAAGGCAGCCAGTAATTACCAGAACCAAACCCACCATCCTACTAGTAGAAGAGCTAGAAAACACAAATTATCAAATATCTATCCATCTATTTCTATATATTCAGTTAAAGAAAAGGGCTACAGACTAATGGCAATATGCTTCTTTTATTATGTCACATCAGAAGTTACCGTGAGCACCAGTTTTAATCAACATTTTCCAAACAGTAAGGAAAGTATGGGGATTCCTCGTGGTCTTTCAATCACATTCTTTGTTAGTGCACCATCCTTGTTACCCAACTAGTACTCTATTGATGGTGGGTGTGTAGAGCAAATTAAATGAAAGAATTTTGTCATAAAAAAGATAAAGCATGGAGGTTTGTTTTATCTGCTTCCCAGCTCCTGACTGGTTTGTGATGCCCAGGTTTATCCTTCTTTACCAGTCCTATGATATCTTTCCACAGTTCCTTAACAATGAGCAAGACTAATTAAGCATCACTTTTAAAATTCATAATCTACTAGGAGGAGAAACTTTTCTGAATATTATGGAATTAATTTTCCAAGTTGGAAAACTGACGGGGTTGAGTTTTCAGCTCATTTGAGTTGGTATAGCTGGAACCAGACTGTAGACGCTGGCATTACTTACCATCATTTACCACAAGCTAAATCTTTATTCACAAGAATAGATCTTCATAAATACAAGGAGTAATGTTCCTCCCGCTATACATCCCCCCCCCCCCCCCCAAAAAAAAAAGACCCTATTGACTGTAACTGAGCTCTTTATGAATAAGGATTACTCACAGGAGCAGAAAGTGCCCAGGGAGACCACTAAATCAAAACACACTCAAAAACACATAGGATTATGTTATAATGAGAAATAGAGACAAAAATCAAAGAGGGCAGCCATTTGGAGGTAGAGAAGAGTGGCAACAGAAATTGAACTGCACTTCCACATTCTCAGCTGTCCACAAGGAATCAGCTTTACCTGTTGCTGGTAGGAAAATCAGATTCTGGCCACACTGTTCCGCCTTGTCCCCTGCAGAAGTCTCCATGTGAGCCATCTCTTCACACGAATATTAGAAGCAGGCATAACTACAAATAGCTACCTTCTGCAGTTTTCTGATGGAAAAGTTTATCTTAATCAGATGTAGAACAAGTGACATGTTGCTGCTCTGTTATTCTGGCTGCTAATATGTCACATCCATTCTCTAGGCATCACACCTAAATGACAAAAGAGGCACACTTCACAATGAGAACAGTCATCCCATAGCCAAACTGGGAAACCTCTGAAATGAGCCATGGCTCTTGCTCTATTTGTGTGTCTGGGTTTTGCACTGATGAAAACAAGGCCATGAAGTAGAAAGCAAGCAATAGAGTCTGGAAGCATATCCAGACTTTCAAGTTATGGGACACTCCCAAGCCCTCCAGTTTAGGTGCAGCTAATGATAATGACCCATAGGTCACGAACATTAACAGAATAAATGTATAACTTATGTCTGATAAAATATTTAATATGAATGTACTAGAAATCCTAATTACATCTGGAGAGTTTAAAATGAGCTTTCCAGATTGGATAGTGGCAATTAACCAGCTGTGACTAGGAACAAAGGGAAAATAGCCTGTACTGAGGAAGGAACAGCAACGGCATTTACGTAATTTACACATACTCTGATTATGTGTAAATCAGGGAAGGGAAGCAGCAAAGCTATTAGCTCCAGATAGGATCATTGGGCATTTGCGTTTATATCCAACCCTTAGTTCGGAGGTGACATACATAGGTGTAGGTGGGAATGAAAGACACCCAGAACCTAAGGAACTAGGTAAATGTCATAACAATAAAAGAAAACAACCGTCTATTTACAAGGTTAAAAGTTTCCCTTCAAGCTGTAACTACACAGACACAATT
Source organism: Oxyura jamaicensis (assembly GCF_011077185.1). NCBI lineage: Eukaryota > Metazoa > Chordata > Aves > Anseriformes > Anatidae > Oxyura > Oxyura jamaicensis. Next base: position 7,117,099 of record NC_048910.1, on the reverse strand, counting down.
CTTGTGTTGGTCATATTTTCTTTAAAACAAATGGTGTCTCAGCCATGATTACTTCTCATTTGGATAATTTGGACTATCACTGTTAGTTAGTAAGGGCATACCAAACCTTGGCTGAAAGGGCAGACAGAATGGATCCCTTTACCCATTCTGTGTAAGGAATACTTTTTTTTACCTATCATTGACAGTCCAATGTTTGATTTGAAGCAGTTTGATTTGCAAAATACCGTTTTCAAGAAATTCAAGATCAATAAAGTCATTTTATTCTTTCTTGTTCCCATAGAAAATTTCCGCCTTTGTACCACCTTCAAATACTGTATCATATTCCTTTTATCAACGTATAATGCAAATAGGACACCCTTTATTCTCTGGAGGCTTACACCGCAACAATACACATTAGTTAGAGATGTCGATGTATGTTTTATTACAAAAGTTAAACTAGGCTTTATCCATAATTTTCTAAATCTCATTAAAGGTTCTTCTATATTCCAAATAGGATAAAGTAGCACTTTAAACTTTACAGATCTTTTTCTGCTAGTACAAGGAATCTATTGCCATCTGTAGTTACAGTGTATGACAAAGGGATGCCTTGGGGGTGAGAGTGTTCAAATGCAGATAAGGTGGCCTGCAATGAATCACTGTCCTCTGGAAGAAACTGCCTTGTTAATAAAAGGTCAGAGATCATAGCATCACTATTTCTCCTATTTCTCCAGCAGAAAGAAAAGCAGTGGCTGGATTTTCCTTATCACTTCCTTTTTTTTCTTCTCAAAGTACTTTCAAGTATAGGTTCTTGTTCCTACTGTCTGTTTTCCAGATGAGCAGTGCTTTTTGAGACACCACAGTTGCATAAAATATTTTTAAGTAGGTAGGACTACTATAGAATTGGACTGTACATATGTCAGACTTATTTGCAGGATGTTATTCAATTTCACTTTTGTAACACAAAACCTCCTGTTTTAAAACGAGGCTAATACCAAAAGATGTGCCTTGGAGGACATTACTAATCAGGGATTATCCCCTTGGCCTGTCAGTGATGGCAGGTTTATTCCTCTTGACTAATTCCACTGGATTGTCTGAATGAAAATATAATAACGGAAGTTTCTCTACATAACTTCCCAGTGTATGTATAACAGTCAAGGTTATGTTTCCATTTAAAACTTATTTAGCCTCAAGCCCCAATTCAGCAAAGAACTTCAGATCATGACTAAGCGCTTTGCAGGAACAGCATTTTGGTGGGTGCGTCTTGGCTCAGCAGTCATTTCACAAGCTAAAATTCCAGAAGCACTCATCAGAGGTGGTTAACTCTTCTCATAGACATTTGCATTTGGCCAGAAGTCTGGTCATCTCTCAAATTCCCAGATGTACTTGTATCAGGATAATTTACCTTGTGAAATTTGCTGTTAAAGACTCCAGGGCAGCCATTCTTGTATTTAGACTGAGAATGCAATAAGAGCTCTAGCTAGCCAGGAAACGTTTCCAAACAATATAGGGAATAATTGGTATAACCCTGTTTAAATTTATCGTACACGCTCAAGAAAGACCGTTCCCAGAATAAAACAGTCCAAAACAAATTGACAACCAGGTCCCAGAAATTCTCCTTATTTTTGTTTTAGACAATTATTTATTTATTCAAAATTATTCAAAAGCAGCAGGGCTGCAGAATTCAACCTCATAAATGGAAAACTTCCCTGAGAAACCTTGTTGACTGACAGATGGGAGAGAAGGAGACAGAGCAGTGCTGGGATTCCAGCTGAAACAGCTGGTCACTACTTAATGGATTTTATCAAGAGTGCAGGATTAGATTTCATTAACCTATACAGACACAGTAGGTACAATTCACCTGAGCAGATCAGCACATTTTATACTCTAGCAGGCTTACAAGATTGTTTAAGTGTTGTGTGGGTCTTGTTCCGATATGAATTTCAGTGAAGAAAGGGAAATAATAAAGGAGAATCTTGAAAGGCAGTTTCTCTCACCTGCTTTTCAATTTCCTTGTTGGAAACATATTACATCCCCAGCTCCTCTGACCTCATCCTACCCCTAGAGAAATCTTATGATTTTAAAAGCATCTTTCTAGGCTGGCCATCTATTTATTATGTAAGTAGAGAACATGCTCTATGCAGTATTTGATGCTTCTGATACCTGAGAAGTGCTGCCACAGAAGGCCAGCCTTTCAGTCTAGAAAGAAACTGTAGAAAGAGAGAATCTCCCATTAAAGCATCCTTTGGTCTCAGAACAACTGTCAGATGAATCAACTGGAAAGGTAGCCACAGACCCTTTGAAAGAAAAGAAGGGTTAACACCCTTCTGGGACAGTGTCGTCTTCCCTTCCTCCTCCCCTCCCCCCCCCCTTTTTTTTCCTCAGTGTTCTCCAGTCTTGGGACATTCCTCCTTACATTGATCTGTATCATGTAAGATCTCACAGGCTGAGTCCTTTTACAGTCACAGCTGAATAATGTTACTACAAAATTTTAACAGTATGATTTTGCAAAATCTTCACCGCCTTTGCATAGGTGACCATACTTGTATGACAGACAAAGTTGCACAGTGAAGCCCAATGAAATTCTCCTACACAAAAAACGTTGACTCTGAAATACACAAGTTTTCCATAGAGGGAGATATCCCTGCTACTTTTCTACCTAAAATTTTAGAATATATTTGGAATTCAGAGGAACATGCAATCTACTCGGCACGGAACTCAATTCTCATTTATACAATGCTCCATTTATACCAGTCTGTCAACTTAAAGGACCTTTGGAGTAGGAGTAATTACAGTTATACACACTTCATGGCCCCATTATTCTGACAAAGTGGCATAAGGAAGCTCCGATGCAGAAGAAAATCAGGTCTACTTATTTTTTTAATACAGTGACTTTAATATGGTTGTGTTTTATCTTCAGTTCTGTCTATATATCTCAGTCCTCTCCTCTGCTTTTTTGTGTTATTTCTATTGCTTGATACTACACTCAGTGTTTGTGGAGTATTGCCTCTTCAATAAAATATGAGAACATTAGGGGCGAAGAGTAAGCTCTTAATTCAAGTCACATACTACGTGACAGGGGAATGAAGGCCTGTGTGTTTTGAACTTAGCCATTTTCATCCTTTCAGATGTGTTTGTGGTTCTGCTCTGACTATGGGCCTGTTCTCAGTACTTTATTTATCAACAGCAACTCCATACTCACTGCATGGTGGAGATGTTATTAGCTCAAATCATGTGACATGTAATACTTTTGAACTGTTTTGATTCTCCTTTCTGGCAATATTCCCTGCTTTTGCTTTCCCCACTTTTAGTAACTTGTAAACTACAGGAAAAAGTTAATTTATCCCTTTTAATAACATCTCCCATGAAACAGTCATAGTCCTTGTACTTTATGGGACTTAATTTGTCTTCTGGGTGTTTTAAAATAATCATTTCACCATGATGCATTTTTAGAAGGTTCCATAAAACTGTAAGATGAAATGTGGGTGTTGTGGGACAGGTTGTAGGCAGTCACACCAAGGGATCTAGATATCAAGGATCAAGAAGTTGCCATGTCAGTAGAGTTCTAGGGTCTTCCTGGGGTTTTAGGAATCAGGGGATCTACATAAACATGACATAGATACTAGATCCATGAGTTCTTGGAAAGCCATTGGGAAAACAGTGAAAAGCTCTTCAAAAACTCCTAGAAAGATTCTCCTTCAGTAAAGTACTCAAAAAGCTTAAAATTAAATTTCCCCTAACTGGCCACTAGTGCACCTCCACTAAGTGGTAGAAAGATGATTCTCAAATTGGAGTGCACCCCCACCTCAGTTTACATCACAGCCCCTCCTGGAGGTTCATCTAAGAAGCCCATAAGAGCATAGCTTATGATTATTTTCACAGGAAGTGACCATGAGTCACTTCCAGAAGACAGACCATACACCAAGCATTTTTCAGGGAAATACGGGTCAAAGCAATGGGACTTCCAATTTCAGCAGAGGAAGCGACATTTCATAAAGTAGTATCAGATGACAGCAGGGCCCGGCTGTGCTTTGTACATCAGAGCCTGTCATCCACAGGGACTTGATGCAGGCAGAAGAAATAAAGCAGAGGTGAAAGGACTGTCTCAAACAAGCAGAGCAAAAATGCCATGGAAGCAGAAGGCAGGTCGATTCTGCAAAATTGGGTTATTTCATGAAAAAATTCAGAGTTCTTTTCCCTATTTGCTATTGCTGTCTAAAAAAGAGTAAGTCCCTGTGCTAGAAGCCTATTAGTAGCAACAGCGATTTAAATATCTGTAGGCAACCGGTTTCAGATTCAAGAATGACGGGCATGAATTTTACAAGGCATATTCATAGAAGCATATTTTTGTGATGCAAATATAGTGCATGTGAAAGCTTTGCTCCCTGCAGGATCTACGGTCTCATATCTGACAATTCGGCTAAAGTACCAGGTAATTCATTATCATGCCAGAAAATACTGTAGTTGTGCTCCTCATCTGTAGTGTGGGCAGGTTCTACACCAGTTCTTCCAGTTTTCCCTGTGCAATATTTATCTTCCTGAAAGCGGCCTCAAAGACTGAAAAAGTTATATGCAGATTTAGCTCTGTTAAAGTAAATATAGCAATGTATTTTTTTTACAAGTATATCTTATGCAATAAAAATAACCTCTTTTCCACTCAAATTTGTATGCACAAATCTGCATATGTATATTGAAAAAAAATGAAGTACACATCTATGTACTGTGCTGGAATGTTATCAGACCATTTAGTGTAAGGTAGGAAGATGGGACATTTGATTCAGATTTGTCCTTCTGGAATCGGGGTTTTGATGCTAAGGGGAAAATGGGTGTGAGCTTTAGTAATCACAGCGAGCTAGCTCTGTTACCCAGTAGGATTTAAGCACTTAAATGTCTATATGGACCTGGTTTTTGGTGTGTCATGAACACTGTTTTCATGTCTAAACTGTTTCTAAGCACAGAAAAATCAGTAACAATGGCATTGACTGTAAGCATATCACCATAGCAGTGTGAACTCCTGGTCATTCCTTCTTAGGCTAATAAGAAATGGTAAGGATCACCACGTGTTACCATGTTAATTCTAGAATTTCTTAGTACTCTTAGATCTCCCATTTGGAACAACTTCTGAGAGTCAAGGCTCCTGTGCTCTGCTATACTATTGTAGACATTTATTAGTTTGCAGAATACAGGGCTTAGTTCAAATGATTTGCTACGTTTCAACTTCTTAAAACAAATCCACGAACAAAGAACATGTCACCAATTCTCATTCTAAAGACCATCTACAAGGATGACTTCATAGTTTGCTGAGCCATGCCATGCATGAAACAATAGGCAGGACAAAAGTAAAATAGTAGTGCTAAATTAGAAGCAAAGGATTTGGATGTATGAAACTTACTGAAAAGTGTTTCAATTATGGTTACTAAATCCTCTACTGGAGGGTTTTTTTGTGTGTAACAGGCTAAATATAGAAATGATTCACTTACTGTAACACTACTAACATGTGTGGCCGGAATAAGAACAAGTTACCTCCTTGCTTTGGTTTTTCACTTGTCCTCTTCCTTACTACTTTTGTCACTAAGGTTCAGTTCAGTTTTTACAGTCCTTTCCCCATACTACTGCGATTTCAAAGTAATGCTTGACTACATCCATAAATTACCAACTACTACACATACTGCCAAATCTTGGGTAGACTAACAAGCAAGATTGTGTAACAATGCTTTGCACCTAGGAAAATGATTGAAACAAATAGATGCAACTTAAACTTCTTGGCCAGTTCCCTTTTGTTTTGTCTGAAATGTTCAGCTCAGACGAGGCAGCAGTTTCCAAGCAGAATTTTCAAGGAGAACTATCTGCTAGACATCTTGAAGATATCCCTCCCAACCTTGATGTTTACTTTTGCGCAGATATTTTGATGAAAGGACTTGTCTAGTGATCAACATTCTAAAATGGATTGTTTCTGTATAATAATCAAGTAATTCAGAAAGTTATATATGGTATTGCATATAGCAATGCCACCATAAAGTCTGTGTGCTGTGTCAGATTATCAAGCACCTTGAGAACAACATTCCTGTTAGTTTTATGGTGCATTAAGATTCTTTTTGGAATAAATTAGGTTTATGTAAGTTGGATTGGTTTCTTACAAAGAAAAGAGTAAACAAACTTGACACTTGAAAGGAGATAAAGGAAAGAGAAGAGGAATTTAAATCTTCAAACTAATGGAGATGCAGCATCAGAACAAAAGATGCTATGTGTCCCTAGGAAAGTGATCGTAATAAACGTGGGAGCAGTGCACAAAACAAAATTCAGAGTAAAGAATTAAGGCCTTAATTTGGAGAAGAGTAGAAAGGAGAAGAGGTTGGATGGATATAGCCCTCCCTGCTCACAGTATTACATTTTACATTTTCCTAGGGAACAGGCAAAGCATGCAAAGGTGAGAAAGAACATAAACATTTAAGAAAGTTTAACATGGTTTCACCGTATGAACATAGAAATTTTAATAAACTCATTTATAAATTATGCCTGTAATGCTGCTGTACAATGCATAAAGAAATCTAATTAACCATAGTAAGCCTAGCAGCACTTCCACTGTCAGTCAGAGCTGCACTATATGATGAAATTATTATGTGTGCTATTTGCTCTATACACAAATTAATTGACATTTTGGATGGTTGTTACCATGATCCTTTTACAGATTGCAATTGAAATAAAGAAAAATACACACCAAATGGAATTAAATCTAATTGAATAATGTAATACTAGCCTCAGTCCATTTCCCCCCAATCAAAGATGTAATAGGTTTTATAATACTAATTATTAATGACTTGCAATCTGTAGAACAGATTTTTAACAGTTGAGTTACACTACCCACCAGCCTGTAATTTCCAAATTATCTTTTAATTTACTGGGATTACAGATTTTAATATGTGATGAAGTTTCTTTCCAAAAACTTAACGAACTTAATAAATTTTGGCAATACATGGTTTCTGTATTATACACCTGTAGCTCTCTATTGAGAGATGATTATTTTGTTTCTATTCTGTAGCAGGACAGTTAGAAAGCATAAACATCTCTAAACACAAAGAAAAGTCCAAGAGTTCCAGGAAAAAAAAAAATACAAAGTTTATGTGAGTAAACTATATAAGAAGAGTGGACTGTTGACTCTTGGTTTTGGTAAAGATGACTGTAGAACAGGTGATTGTGATTAAAAAGGAAATAGGAGCAAAGTCCAGAAACAGTTTGGATAGATTAAGTTGAAACAATTAATTAACCTCCACTTCCATGGGCAAGGGCGTGCACGTGACTTACCTAATTATGTAGAAAAACAAGCAGCATGTTCTCCATGTCACATGGTGAGAGACTGCATGAAGCAGGGCTTGGTGACACCAGAAGATGGCAATCCTCAAGCATTTAAACCTCTGAGACTTCCACAGCACCGAGAAGACCTGGGTCTGCAATAATAAATGTCCCTGTTAGAAGCAATTTCCAGCCTGGTGGCAAACACAAGCAAACATGAGTGATCACTGGGTCAGGGCCTAACGGGCCAAAATCTATCCTGACATACCTGATGTTCTTAACAGTTCTGTATGCCTTTTACTCGGCCAAGAGGTCTAGCGTGTGCTGAGCTGAACAAGGATGCTTACATTCAATTGCTTAGTTTTAATCTTATGGTTAAATACTTTGCTGACATATCCTGGGGCACAAGTTAGTCCTTAGGTCTCTGATACTCAGTTTAGCTTACCACTTACCGCCATTCTTATTTTAATGAAGAGGAAATATTTCATCCTATTGTTAGCAAAGTGACCTATGGTATTATCCATGTTTTCTACCAAACATTTTCCAAGTATTTGTTTTTCTCTGTGCAGAGCAGAACTGAAATTCTAGCCTGTATTTGCAACTGACTCATATTAAATGAGGCATTTTGTTTCAGTGATACCAAACACAAGGACAGAACGCAAATTTTGGGACAAAGAATAACTTGTTCATGAAGGAGTTAAAGTGTTCATCAACAGGAGTACTTCAAAAACGTAGGAAACTGTGATCCATCACTTAGCTGTAGGCTTATGTGACATTTACAACAAGCGTGTATATTTTGAGATAGTTGACAATGACATCTTTATGTTTTTGTTATCAAAGCTTCCATTTTACAATCCCCTTTGGTCCTGAGTATTGTTAAAAATGTGCCAGGGTTATGGCTGTTCATACCTTTCCTCTTCTAAGTGGTACAATGATCAGAGAAGAGCAAAGTTTTATGATCCCTTCAAGGTATTTGAAAATGACACTAAATGACGTTTATAAAGATTTCTAAAAGTCAGAACAGTCTTTTTTTTTTTTTTTTTTGAGGTCTCATTCTCACCCTTTGAATTGTGTTAGGCGCCAATTCCTCTACTCTCTTTCTAGAAAAATACAATGCATAAGTTTCACAGTCCTGTAATTTTACTGACAGCACTTGCAGATCAGCCAGCCTGAAAATTTTTTGAGTAACAGCTTTTCTTAGGACTTACATGGTTCTTATCTTCAGACCTTACTGCAAGCATTAGTTGTTAACCTTTTTTTGCATCCTTGTGATGATTATTCCCATTTTACAGAGGAAAATGAAGGGAGACAAAACCAACTGAAAACAAAGCATCAGTACAAGTAATTCTTCCCAGAGTCTGTAAGATTTAGGGGAAGGAGTTACAAGAGGGTTAGTTTCTTCTGAAATGCTGCAAATGAACACAAAATATTGGTTCACACAGCAGCTGAGGAAGTGGCATGCAGACTGCCGCTATTCCAGTCTGTTGACTATAAACTGCAGTTGTGCCGTATGAGATGCTGTGCCTCAGAATGCCTCCTAAAAAAAAAAAAAAAAACAACTGAGACTGAGTGCATAATCTGTTTTAAGCACATGAATAATTCCGTTTGCTGAATTACTTTTGTGATGAAAGTTATCCAGCTGGCAAAAGGCTGAATTGAGACTTAATTTCAAAGGAAGTGTGGTAAAAATCAGAGGGTGAAACCTCCCATTCGTTGTAATGGAACCAAGCTCAGGCCCATAATTGATGCTTTATGGACATTTGCAACATGTGAAAAGTAGCAGGAAACAACATCTAATGTTACGATGATTATATTAATCTCTGCTTTTGCAATGCTCCTATTAACTGTTTTTGCCTAAAAAAATACTGGAGAAGTATTTTCTTGCACAATAAAGATATGTTTAACAAAAACCTTGATTACAAAATGTAAAAAAAATCCAGAAAGAGACAAGAACAATACTACTGTGTTCTTCCTTTTCCCTCTTAATTTCTATTTGTAAATAAATAAATAAAAAAAAAACACAGAAAGCAAAATTGTTACTGCATTAATATATAAAAAATTTTATAATATATTAAAAAAAAAAAAGTGAATAGTAATAGACAATTTTAACAAGGTTGTGTCTCTTTGTCCACATGCACACAAACCTAAATAGCTGCACACAAAGAAGCCAGGGAACATGACTTTTTTTTTTTACTAGATATACATCCTTTAGGTTTAAGCACGGAGCTCAGCAGAGAAAACTTCTAAGTGCAGAGTTCCTGCACTTCTCACTGGTCTGTCATGCAGGAAGCAAGGTACCCTCAGAATTTACCTCTTTCCTTCCAAATGCCCTGGCAGTAGATTTTAGCACAATGGGAGAAATCCCCTGCGAACAGATGCCTTTACTTCCTAGCAGAAACATGAGTTCCCTACTCAATCTGCTCCGAGAGGAGCATAGCCTGAAAATTTACAACATAGCTGCCTTGGCTCACACATATATATATTATTAATTTGATAGCGCAATCACCATTGCTCTATGTGGCATAAGAAATTATATTAAATAGGCACTAGGAGACAATTGACTGTCTGAATCTGTAATAAGGAACCAGTAAGATCCGTATCAGAATCATTTTAAAGATATGTGTTCTTTTCTTTCAGATTGAGATGACAAAGAATCCTCAGTATCAAAAAATATATATTGCTTTTTGATCTTTTAATTAATTCAAACTTGCAAGAGAGAAGGATAGTGGCAGAACAACAGAAAACAAGTTCTCTTTCCCATATCCACTGCAGGTAGCTTTAGAAACAATCAGAAACACAGAGTGACATTCTGAGCTACGTGACAGCAACTTTGCAGCCCTTTTTCCAAACCGAACTTACCTTGAATGTGACAAGTGTGTGGATTCTGGGGCAAGGCACAGCGGTGTGCTAGACCCAGCCCATCAGTGGTTGCAATGCCAAGAGTGCAGCTGAATCAGAGGGGACACAGCATAGGCACCCATACAGGCCAGTAACTGCTGTTTGCCAGATGAACCCTACTGGAACCCGAGGCACTGGGCATAGTTTATATCAGTCCATGCAGTCTGTGAATTCAGTCAAATCCATATGCTGGTTTAAAAGAATACCCCAGCTCATCATCCACCCCTCTTGAACAGACGGCAGTCAGTTACACTCAAAACAACCCCTCATTACCTCTAAACACTGCTCTTTCAGCTTTTCAGTTACTTCTAAAGGCCAGATCAATGATACGCTTCCCAGCTGAAGGAAATAAGAATATTACAAGAACTGTAATCACTGCATCACCTGAAGTCAATTTTATCTGGTGACTGATACTAGTAAAAATAAAAATAATAATAATTAAAAAAGCAGTTTTCCCACTCCTCTTGCCTAGTCAGAAAAACCTACTTCTGTGGGCGCACAGCTGCTAAGTCTCCTAGGAACCTACTGAGGTTTACTGAGGAACTGCAAGACAGCAAGGGGTTTTAAACACTCTTCTGACTAAATTCTCACTTCCAGGAAAACTAAATCACTGCAGTTCACATATGTCTTTTTGAATTAGAAGAATGTTATTTCACAAATACCTGATGTCTTAACACTGTTTATTGGAGTTCAGATACGAAAAAGGAGATTTGGACTGGAAATAAGTCTTTATGATAATGAACAGACTGAGTCACAGGAAAAACACATTGATTGACTTAATAGTTAACTGCCAGTCATTTTCCTCACTCCTTTGTTAGGGGTGTTTTTAACTTCAAATAAATTGCATCATTATCTCTACCAGTAAAATGTAAATTCCATCTCAGTTTTGATAAAGACCATCAATACAAGAAAATAATGACCTTAATGTCCATCGCACTGATGGGTTCTTAGAAGCTGTCTTTTTACAATGATACGTTAAATTTTTTATCAGTTTCCTTAGTGAGGTCAGCACTATTTATAAGCACTGAAGATATTCTCAGAAAATACAAGAAAGCATGGCAGTAACAATATATGGAACAGGAGCACTAGGACTATTTATAGTTACGCTGTCAGCAGCTCACCTATTGCTAGTGGCTTTCTAATGTTAACTCACTTAACACCTGAACCAAGAAGGTACTTTAGCATCTCTGGAAACTGAGGGGGCTAACTAAAAGATGAGAATGAGGCACGTGACTACGAAGACTGTGTTCACATGCAGACAAACAGGGAATTGTCACAGGCCACAGACTGCTGACAAAGATGAAACCCGAGCAAGGCTACAGCAGAACCTTTGAGCCTCATTCTCCTTGGCTGACTTGGACCACCAATGCAACAGGCCCCATGGTGCTGCTGCTTTTGTGGGGAGAAGGGAACACAGTGCATTAGAGAGTGAGCAGTGTTGAAAAAAAAATTGCAAGAGCTGAGGAAGGAAGGCCTGGAAGCTGGCTGAGTTCTGCACTGCCTCCCCACTTGCTGGCTCGTGGTGCTGTATAGCCTCAGAGGAGCTTGGGCACTTGTGAGCTGTTCTTACTCCTGAAGTGGTGAAAGTCAATACCACCTTTCTTACTGCAAATTCTTAACCAGGTCTTACTGAATTCCGTGCTAAATTGCAGCCTGTTTTATAAATGCAAGAAAATGAGATACAGAAAGCTTGTCCAAAGCCCTACAGTCAATGCTGGCACAATCTGGACTGTAAATTATTTCCTAATCCCATACTCATTTCCTAAAATTGGAGTACTTTATAGAGGAAATAAATAAAGACTGAAGGTGCGAGTAGACAAGTGTTGATTCTTATATTAAAAGAACTGTGTGTGCTATTCTTTATTACAGCTTTGAATATTTGTGTAGAATGCATAGATTGTTTTTGGCAGGGTTTTGCAATTTATTATGATATTTTACTGCCTTATCTAAAGTCTTTTGGAAGTTGCACTGAACGACATTCAAATGTACAGCCTAAACACAAAAGTCCTTTTTGTCTTCTACAACCAATTTAGTTAATTGCAATAAAAAACTGCTACTGCAAGTCCAACCTGGAATGTAAGTGGAAATATAGGATAAACTTAAGGAGGAATGGTATCATACTCACATGATTTACAATAGCAAGGCTCAGTGCTATCCCTATGATCATTTATTACAAGGAACCACTTTCATTTTAATAGTGGTCAGGGTCCAGTTCTGTTACACACTCTGGTAAGGTTCCCTAAGCTGGACACTAATTGACTGCTGGTTTGGATGATCTTCAAATCCCCATTTGGATCTAGAGACCCTTGAGCTTTCTTCCACCTGAGTGAACTGCAGCGATAGCCCTTTCTTTGATTTTGATTTAGCATTGATTTTGGTTCGTGCTTACATCCTAGCCTGTTCCCAGTGGCAATTCGGAAGCTGACTCACAAGTTCTTCCATCAACCCTGCCATGGGGCCAGCAACCCCCAGGACAGGGAAAAACAAGTCAGAGCAGGAATTGTTCCAGCTCTGCCAGCTTAATTGCTGGAAACATGCCAGAAGCTTCAGACAACTTCAATAGCAGGCCTTTGCTGATATGACTTACTTTGACAGAAATGAGCCAGGGAGTGCACAGGCAAGCTGCTGCACCACCTCCGTGGGAACCTTCGGCAGCTCGGTAGTGATGAATGGCAGCAACCTCTTCCATCGACACAGCAGGAGCCAGCGGCCAACCCATTTTATTCAGAAGTTGCCCAGCTCAAAACGATTTCTACAACTGATCTTTTCCCATCCAAGCTCATTTTGTGTCAAATGAGTCAAAATGCTGGCTCCTCTGAGAAGGTATGAACCATAGTTTTGTTTTATTGAACTGGAATGTTTTACGTTGGTATGAAAACCTTTAAGCATGTGAATTTTTTGAGTACTTTTTGAACTCTGCTAGCATAGCTGAAACAAAAAGTGTTTCCCTGTAAATCTGGCCTGAAGATACTACTAGGTGTCTGGCTTGTAATTAATATGTTAGGTACTTTTAAACTCTGACAGAAAATCCCAGCCACAGCTTCCAGATAGTAAAATCTTCACAATTAAAATATTTGAACATGGTTCAGAGACTTGTCTAAGAACACTTTATAGTCATCTTTACCTCTAGGCACACGAGTCATCCAATGACTTCAGTACAGCTCAAAGGCTGGCAAGATTAGGTTTAAGAAGTTTAGCCAACTGCACAAATAGGAATGTAAATCAGAAAAATGTAGCAAATACCAAACCCCTTCATTTTAGTGAATTACAGAAGGAGTTTTGAATGGAAAGTCTACTAAAAAAAAAATGCCACAACTATCATTTTTGTCTATTTTGAACTACAAACTACACCAATAAACACAGGAGAGGTATGTTCTGCTCTATAGCACCTTTTCCTCCTCCCCCAAATACACTATACTATATTAAGGCATCTCTCTTGGGACCAAATACACTGTGCCACATTTGGCAGTGAGAGCCTGATCACCGAAGTCTGCAGAAATATTTCAATAGATTTCAGTGGGCTTTGGAATCGGCCCATATTGACATCCATTCAGCTTCACTGAAGGAAGCTTTCCTGTGGAGCTGCCGCAGCCAATGCAGCCATAATGACTTCAAAACCAAGCTTTAAGGCCACTGCCAGTCAAATAACATCAGAGCAAGTGAATGACAGCAGAAGGAACTCATCACTATTCATCTAGATTTTTTTTTTTGAAGTGTTTATTTTCTGAGCTCACTACTGTATTTTCCAGGTGACAAAAACTTTCAACTTGCCTTTCATTCCTCCTAGATTTGCTGGTCTAAGATGAAGACTATTTATTTATCTCAGGCCACTGAAATGAGCATAAGGATTGCATGAGGAGGACAGGATAAACATACCAGACTAGAAGGATGAACGAACATTAATTAGTTGGGATTTCTGGCTATTTGCTAGCAACCAGCATCAAGTATTTATTTATTTATTTCCTGCCATTAAACTCATATTAAAGTTCCATTAACATCAACAGGAATTAAATACAAGCTTGCCGCACAGGATTTTGCATTCTCTCATCACCAGTCGCATTCCTTGCTGGCTTAATGGACAACACACCCTTTTACAACAGGTCATTTCAATACAGACGTTAAAAGAAATGCTAGCCTTTCACATCTACTTCTTGATCCTGCATATTTCTTAGTTGCTTGAGACATTCATTTCCCCACATATGATGCCATAATTTCAAGGGCACTGTTTTAGGAACAAGGGTGACTGTGTAAATATGAACGTAAAAGATAAGGGTCTCTTTGTGTTCTGGATAGGGACGCTCTTACTTGTAAGAAATGAATTGGGAAAATCCGAAAGAGAATTTGCAGCCAGGTCCATGGGAAACGTTCATCACTTAGAGTAAAGGAGTTTAGTGAGCATCAGTGGGGGAGAATTTCCTAAGGCATGGTTAAATATGTCTAGATGAGAGTGACACTCATTCCTTTCATAACGCCAGAGCAGGAGTTGTTAACTTGGCTTTTTAAAAAGGGATAAAAAAGAGTTGTATGCTATTTTACATGATTCTGAAAACACAGAATACTCAACAAACAAGGCCTTGGGTCCAATAATAATTGTTTATTCTGCTTATTGGAGTCTTCATTTGATAATGTGATCCTAAAGGAATGATTCAGAAGGGCTCCCTGCAGTCCTTATTTCATTAACTTTTCAAGAACCAGATGCAAATCATATTTTAACCTCTTTAAAAATCTATACTAGTTTGGTGCTTCTGGACAACTGACTCAGTGCCCAAAGGCATATCTATATTGTGACATCCTTAATAAATGCCTGCTTGCCCACAGTTCCCTAACTCCTATACATTAATTTTACTAAAGAGAGCTAATTCTCTCTTCCTTCAATTTAAGTATTCAAACTAAACCCAGCATTCTGCAATCCCATCAAGGAAAGAAATCCCTCTTGCTACACAGTTCCACTGTTTACTGAAAATCCATAGAACATTATGGAAATTCTTTAAGTTAAGTCATTTGTCCTTATAGCCTTGAATGACAGTTGCTCCTGACCAGCCCCACTTAGCTGGTCTCACTGCTCAGATGATGGCAAATAGTTTGTTAAAACCCTGAGTCCCTTTTAACCCATCAGAAGAGAGAGAGTAAACATCAGCAGAGGCTGCTGCAGTGCAAAGAGCACTTACACTACCTTAAAAACTGGCAAAACGAAAACAGGAATTGACATTAACTACTAAGCACCTGCAGTCCAGTTCTTCCTTTCAAATACTGGTGATTTCGTCCCATCCAGTGTCTTTGAATCACTCAGAGAACCTGATCTACTGCAATAAAATACTGTCAGGATGACTTGAAACCTATGACTCCTACACATTTCTCAGAGCCGATGAAAATAACCCAGGCTGTGGTTTCGTCTCTTGAAGATCCTCTCCTTCCCCATTCAGAGATCCAGGCATTCCCATTTTGCTAGAATCCAGGCAAAGGTGTATTTTACAAGCATGCCCCGGGCTGGAGTGCTGTTTATAAGCCACCCCATGCTCACTGCATTATGCATGCATCCCCCGCTGGAGGATTTGTAATGCGACCTCTGCGTACCTGCCAGGAGCTGGGGGAGCTGTTGGAAGCCCAAAGCAGCTCCCTCCCTCCCCTCCCTCAGCCACCCGGTGCTCACGAAGGCTCCCGCTGTGGAAGCAGAGCCAGGTGCCCCTCCCTGCCCCGAGACGGCATCCCCGGACCCTTCGCGCCCCCGCGTTCAGAGCCTGCCAGGGGCAGCCTCTGCCCCGCAGCTCCCCAGCCCCTTGCCGGTTTCCATCTCCGCAGAAAGGGAAGCCCAACCCCTCCCCGAGCCAGGTGCCCCTTTTTTTTTTTTTTTTTTTTTTTTTTTGAGGGGGGGGAATAATAATAAAAAAATGGATCCGCATTTAAACCAAAGTGAGCAGCAGCTCTTAGAACATCCCTGGGAAGCCGGACAGCCGATGCGACCTGGAACCTTCCTCCTTTTGTGTGTCCCCCACCCTCCGGCCGTAGCAGCCCGGTGCCCGCCGCAGCCCCCCCCCCGCCCTGGCACCGCCTCCTCCGAGCCCCGCGCTCGCCGCCGCCCCCAGCCCGTGCGCGTCGCCGCGCCGAGCCCCCGCCGTGCCCGGCGCTGCCGCCCCGCGGCATCCCGCAGCGCGCTCCCGGCCGGGGGGCGATGGGCGATAGTCGGCGATAGGGCCGGGGGGGGGGCGGCCGGCCCCTGTACCTCCGCGCTGCTCGAGGGGGCGGGCGGGGGGCGGCTGCGGCAAAGCGGCTCCGAGCCTGCCCTCGATTCGCTTGTGGGACCGCGGGCAGCAGGGGCGCAGCGGGCGAGCTGAGCGAGCTAACCGGCGGGAGGATTTGGGGTAAGTAAGAGGTTGCTCCCCCCGAGGGGACGCTGTTATTTCGGGCCGGGGAGCGGGGCCGTGCCTCTGCAGAAGCGCGGCGGGTGCGGGATGCGCTCAGCCGCGCTGCAGCGCCAGCACTTCGCCAACTCCCGGCTGTCCGCTCCGCCTGCCTCCTCAGCGCCAAACCCTCCCGAAGTTTGCGATTTTCTGGCGTTCTCTCCTTTTCCTCCTTGTTTAAACAAGTTTGAAAATATCGCCAGCCTCAGCGGAGCCGGCCGGCGCTGCGCACCAGTCCCCGCTGCTCACAGCAGCCCCCGCTGGGGCAGCTCGGAGCCGCCAGGAGGGGCAGAGCCGATGTAACCCCCCCCCCCCCTCCCCCAGACCCACCGGGACGAGCGGGGGCGACCCGGGGGGGGACCCAGGACCGGGTGCGGGGCCAGCCCAGGCGGGGAAGGGCAGCCCCGTGCGCGGGGCAAGCCCGACCCCTGCAGTCGGGCGGCGGAAAGCCGCCTGGGCTCGCTGGGACTGCAGAAAAAGCCCGGCAGGGCTGGAGCCGAGCCGGCTGCCGCTCCGGGCTGCCCTCCCCGGGCACTAGGGGCGGGAGAAGGCGTTGCAGCGGGTATTAATCTTTTTCCGCTCGTTTTGTAGCAGCCGGAGAGGAAAGCCCTCTCCCTCCGCCGCCTCCCTGCCCCGGGCATGTTGGCAGCGCCCCGCTGAGCCGTGCGGAGTTTGGGGTAACTCGCGTCTGACCGCCCTGGAATAGAGACACTCTCCGGACCGGATCGGTTGGGGTTTGTGGTCTATGTCTTGTTGGGAAATCTGGTGGATTTTTTACTCGCTCGTGGAGGAAGAGCCCTGTGCTGGCGGTCGGCTTCGTGCTCTTTTTTGGAGGGCGAAGGAAGGGAAGGGATCTCGCTTGAGCCGTACAGAGAGAGAGCTCGGACATGTGTTGTCAGCACATCTGGGGAATACAGGCTGCAAGTCCGAAAGGAAAATTGCTGGGATCGTTCAAACTGCGATACTGATCTTTGTTATTTTTTTTCGCCGAGGGATGCACTTGGCATGAGAATCGGAGGATGGAAATTGTTTGGGAGGTGCTTTTTCTTCTGCAAGCGAATTTCATCGTCTGCATTTCAGGTACGGAACCGGCATCGAAAGGGCGGGCATGGGGGAGAAATACCCTTCAGGGTTCCCAGGGCTTCCCTTAGCAAGGGGCAAGAGGTACGGCTACATCCAAGTCAAAATAGTAGTCAAAAAATGCATGAACAACATATCATGTGTGGAACGTGACAGAAATCCCCAACTGTAATGCCCCCCTTAATTTCGCTACCTGTTTCGTGATTATGATATGTTGGTTGCAAGAAATAGCCACGGTGTACTGGTTAAGGAGATGCTTAAAATTCCTAATATGCTAATGGCTGTGATAATTAATCCCACCATCGCAGTAATCTCCGAATTTCATAGTTCCTGAAGTTCTTAAACTCAGCTATCTGTGGATCTTACAAGGTTTGCGGTTCATTGGCAGACTTGTCATGTTCTGCTGCCACAGTTCAGGGACTGCAAAGGGAGGAATGATACTAACGAACGTGTCTCTGCTTTTAAACGGGAGCTTTACTGTGCCTATGCTCTTAAAATGATATTTTTTTTTATAACCCCATCCAAAGAATGCCTTGGGGGCTGGGATTCTAGCTTTAGGCTTCTCGTTTTAAGCTTGAAATGCTCACTCTCTCTCCAGTATGTAGAAATCAGGTAATTTCAGTTGTCACCAGAGCTTGTCCAATTAATGAATAGGCACGGCCGGGTGTCTAGCGTAAAGGATTGGAACAATTTATTCTGGGAGAAAACGCTCCCTTCTGCTGCAAAAGCCCTGGCTGCCTTGTTAATTTGTCATGTCAGTCATGCTGGAATAATTATGTTGCAGGAGGCAGTGGAGGGGAGGTGGCCAGTTTTCTAGTTTGGGACACTCTGGGGAGCCCCGTGGGGGATTCAGCTGCCTGCAGCTCCTGCTGCTCCGCTTCCCTGCAGGCGGCTGCTGCCCCCGAGTTGTTGCGTAAGTCCGGAAATGGGAACACGAGCAACAGCAGGCAGAACGCTGCAGGGGGGCAGCGGGGCATCCTGGTGGGCATCGCAGAGTCCCCCCTGGAGGTGCTTGGGGAGAGGGAGCTCCAGAGCTCCCCTGGGACTGTGCAGACACAGGCCGGGCCCAGCACCCAGCCTGCAGCATCTCACCCTGAGAGCGCCTGCCTGACTGCGCTCTCTGCAGCACTGCCCGGCTGATCCACCCCTGCAACCCTTGGACTGGTGACACTGGTACTGACGTTTAGGGTGGCAGCATCTACATTAATTTGTACTGCCTGCGCCTGCCCCAAAACTTACTGTATTCCTGAGCAAATTCTGTTGCTCTCAGCTTGCAGGGTACGCGAGTGCGTCTTTTATCCCTACAGACCGGCACCATCTGCCACCAGCCACCCAGGTGATGCTGGCAGCACCCCAAGCTGACCTTCCACTTGCGCCCACTGGTACCATCAGAATAATTCTCTTTCTCGCTCTTTAGAACCACAAAACCTGCTGCCTCTTGTCATTTAAATCTCACACTTATCTATTTAGCTCAGCATGATATGCCACCTGTACAGTTCCCTTCAAATTAGGCACTTCTGTAAGTACCACAGTGAGAATGGAAAAACAAACTCTCATCCCCTTTTTGGCCATTCTGACAGTAATATCTTGAGACAGAAAAAAGCTGTCCCATTCTGTGCAGGTCCTTATGCCACGCATATAGCTGCCAGGGTTTCCTAACCTTCCCCCCTCCTTTTCTCACCTTCAGACATGGGAACCCTGGCATCTGAAACCGATAGTGGGATCAGTCCTGCAGGGGCTCTCTGCACTCTCCATCTCCCTCTAGCATTTAAAACAGCTTTTTTTTTTTTTTTTTTTTTTTTTTTTTTTTTTTTCTTTTTTTTTTTCGGAATACATTCAGTAAGAGAATGTGGGATGCTTTTGCTTCATGGTTAAAGCTGTGGTTTCAGATAATTTGTTTTAACCACACACAGGATGAATGCATGCATTTAGCCTTTTTTTTTTTCTTCTTAGGGATTTTTATTTTTTTCAGGAATCCTTCGTCATCTTGGTGAAAAGGATTAAGATCTGTAGATATCTGACTGGCACTAATGCTTTGTATCTGTCATCCTTTTTACACTACATTTTGTAGCATATTATATAGCTGGGATGTCTGGATAACAGTCTAAATAAGAGAAAGTGTAATGAAGCCTCTTAAGGTTTGGTGCAGCTTAACCCTGGTTTTCAGAAACTATGTATTTTTAGCACTTCAGCACTGGTCATTCATTCAACATGTTTCTTAAAAAAGACACTATTCGAGCACATTGCTGCAAATTACAAGAATGTGATTTAAGGAATGTGGTGCTGTTTTTCTTTTCTTAGTGAGTTAGTTGTTTCAGCAATGAAGACTGTTCTTTGGTGCCTGGATCTTTCCTGAACATTAGCAAAGACTAAACTCAGTGTGTATTTAAACCTGTGATGGCCTTCCTACTAATTTCAGTGGATATTTGGATTAGGGCCTTTTAAGGGCTGCTGTTCAAAGGGATGATGTTAGTCACTGAACAGAACTGACCACTAAGTTAGCTTATGAGTAATTTATCATTGTTAGTAAACTTATTTATTAAAGATAGGTTTGATGTAATGTCACACTGTCTTTTGGTATGTATTTACATGACATTTAAGTATAAATTGTGCTGAATGTAGTACTTACACTGTTTCTTCATTAGATTAAATAATGAAGATATAACACAGTTGGCTTTTTGGTGGCTTGCGTGAATTTTTGTAAGACTGTAAGTTTTGGTAGTATCTTCAGAGTACTTAGAATATGAAAAGCAATTTAATCTATTAAAAAGAGGTATATATTTTTCAAAACATTTATACCTAACATATTTATTGGTCAGTTACCTGTGTGTATGTTAGACTGCTTGGTTTGGAAGAAATGGTAATGATATGTACAAATATATATATTTTAATTACTACCATGTATGTATGGGAAATGATGTATCAGTGAACTTTGCAAATGGAGCATTTTTGTTCTCTTGACATACTGAATTAAGGCTTTTGCTACTTGAAATTGTTTGTTTGAAAGGAGAGTCTAGTTTCTTTGTACAGATGCAAACAAGAAATAAGAATAAACTGAAGGACCAAGAAAACAATTTCTGTCCTTTAGAAAGAAATGAAAGCCCTCTCTTTCCTTCTATGTCATGATGCATATTTATTCCTTTGAGTTGTGGTCTCTGAGGAAAACTAGTCACGATTTGTATTATGATTTTTGAGGGTTTGTTCCTTTTTATGATAGCACAGCATAAAAGGAACTCAGGGTATTTGAAGTGAAGATGTCCTGTAGAATGCTGAAATAAGACCCCTCTGGTTGTTGTTCCTTTGAAGATGCAGATAATCATAGCATTGGGACTATACTGTTTGTATAGAAAAAGAATTACAGTTGTTGGTATGATGACCAAAATATCCTTCCTGGGTGAGAATACTACCTAAAATTAATTATCATCAGTGTTCTCAGCTGTAGGTGAGATGGTTTTGATCTCTTAATGGCTGCCACATTTGCTTGCATAGTCGTTTGTATAAACCATGTGCATTCTTTGTGATTCTACATATTAAAAATCAATTTCAGGATAAAAACCAGAATGCTGTTTTCAAACCCTTGCAGGGTACTTCATTTAAATAAGGAAGTGCTACTACAGTAGGCATTGATTAAGAAGATATCTATGCACATTTTCTGTTAATCCATCAACAAAATGATTTACAGAACCTGCATGTTCAACATCCTTGTGGCTTCCTATTAATTGATATATTACCTCTTACTGTTTTGGCTTGCGGGAACTAATATGGATGAAATTCATGCAAGCCCTACAGCTCTCATTATTTGAAAGCATTTTCATCCTTTGCTGTCATCCTAAGTCAGGTAGGGGCACATCCCTTCTATGATGTAACTGCTTCAGCCTGTTTGGCAGAACACACAGGAGTCATAAATCACATCTCATGAACAACTATGATGGTATTAAAAAACTTCTGGGTATCAAGGAATCTCCTGTGTATTGAGCATCTCCTGGCATTGAGGTCTATGAGTGTTCTTGGAGCACAATTGCACTTCATTTTCCATCTTTCTGCTTCTTCAGTCCCTGAGCTCTTATTACCTGGCATAACACAGAGACGTCCTATAGGATCCCTAAATTATGCCAGGGTTTGAATTAGCTATTGAATGATGATGTGTAAGGTCTGATAACTCTTCTTCCCCTGCCCTTATACAACTGGAGGTAATTCAAGGCAGCATGTGTGCTTGTAGAAGAGAATACCAAGGCTCTCGTGTCCATTAGTAGCTAATGCTGAATGCCTCATTGTTATGTTTGGACAAAAATGTTGGAACCATGTTAATTATTCTCAAATAATGTCACAGAAATAGCATTTTCTGGCACTTTTGTTAAGAAATGCAATATCCTAGGGGAAGGAATTATTCATAGCACAGATATATGCAAAAGGAAAGCAATCACTAGGCGCATAGGCATGTGAAATATGCAGCCTGGTGCATCTGGTGACTAAGAGCTTCTGGCATCCGATCCACTATAGTATTCTTTTTTGCTTTATCCTATCTCCACAGCTTCATGTGTGTGGGCAAACCTTCATGCTTGCATGGGGTTTGTTGATGTTACTGAAAATCCACGTGGACTCAATCCTCCTGCTCACATTCAAACACAGGATGGAGGCCATATGTTGTATCCAAAGACTCTCAGTTTCTTATCATTTGAATGCTTTCTCACTTCAGAGATGTTGCCGCCTTTTCAAAAGGTGTGAAGATGTTTCTGCTTTAAAATTCTATGGAAATAGCCTTGTAGTCTCCTAAAAATGTCTGCTTTATTTTGTGTGTGTGCATGTGTGTGCGTGCGTGTGTGTCCTGTGTTTTTCATCATTCTATTTTTGTTGTTAGTTTTACAGCTAGAGCATGACCAGATAGGCGCTAAAGTGTCAAAACAACACCAATATTTTTAGCCTATGTAAAGGTAATAGAAGGGAACATTTATGAATAGTTTTGCACATATTATGCTGAGCTATTTTCCATCCAATAAACTGAGGGGAAGAAACTGGTAATCATTGCTATTGTTTTCCAAATCTCAGTGATGAATATATCCAGTTTTCAAAGGGACCTCTTGTCCTCATTGTGTTGCCTCATTGGTAATCCAATTGAACTAGATACTAAGCCTCTAAAACAAAATTATTTAAAACAGGAATAAAACCCCAACTCAAATAAGCACTCTCAATTTACAGGTATTCTTTAAGTCTTTAAGATACAGCTGATGTTAGAGAGAAATTTTGGCCTTGAAAATGTTTCCGTTTTAAAGTCTGTTACAGCTAGATTTTGAATTCAGCAAGGACTGAAGGGCTTGCCATCTACATTATGAATATTCCTTGTGTAACAATGAACGAGGAATTTTACCTACGATAAAAGGCTATTTTTTCTGATTTGTTGCTATTGGTCAAAGCATTGCTTTCCCAGTTGGCTGATAGGCTGTCATTTAGATGAAGAGTGAACGGCTGTTTTCACCATTACCAATTGTTTATTGCTAAACTTAACAAAGTTAGCAAACTTAGCAAAGAATGAAGTGGAAGATTGGTCCATCTGGGCTGTTAACAGAAGACAATATAAGCCTGTTTTATCAGCATCTTATTACCAGCATTAGAAAAAACTAGATGACAGTTATGGACAACACCGGCATATTGTGATAAGTGTTATTTTGATCCTGTCTTCCTTTCATCTTAACTATGCATCATGGAGGAACAGAAAATAGGCATTACAGTTTTTAATGACATGTTCAGAGGCAATATTGTCTAGTATGACTGTATTTCCAGTGTAATCATAGAATGGCTCGAGTTGGAAGGGACCTAAAAGATCATCATAGTTCCAACCCCCAATGCCATCAGAAGGTGCAAAAGTGCCTGTCCATACAATGCAGGAAAAAATGAAACAAAATCCCATTGTGATAGATAAATTGAAACAGTAATTCTAAATAATTAGGAAATACATTCTTTTTTTAAATAATAATAATAATAATAATAATAATAATGCATTTGGATAATTTGTAGCCCAAACTGTTTACATTTTAATTCAAAGTAGTTGAATGTTTTATTACTGATTTAACCATTGATTGTTAAAAAGCTGTCAAGGGACTTCCACTGAAATTCCACTGGGTCTTGAATATATAATGGGAAGTTATTATTGTCATAAAAACAGACAACTGAAACATTTTAGACCTATGTTCTGTGTAGCATAGTAACCTTTCTGGTGATACAGGCAAGTACTGGCTGTGTCATAGGCAGTGTTATTTATCAGTATGGGAAAGGTTTTCATGCAGTACTTAGCAGTTGACAGTTGAGGTAAGAAGGCATAAGGAAACCTATATTTACACCCCCTTTAAAGGACCTTGTAACTCTGAAAATGTTATAAATGGCTTTAGTGTTAATGAGATTTGGGACTTACAACTTTCAAAAACTTGATGCTTGACAATGAGAAGCTTTAAATGGCAGATCTCCGTGCTGCTGTTGAGAACAATGGGGTGCCATGTATGGCTCTATCCAGGGCTACAGCCCTAAAATATTTTCTTTTATCTTTTATTCATCTTGAAAAATGATTGGTGATTAGTTCACACAGACACAGGGTAATGAAAGCAATAGGCAGAACTAAAAAAAAGGTGCTTTCATTGTTTGGTGTATTTTTCCATACACAAGTACTTGTGGTTTAGATTTGTGGATCTGTAGTAAAACAATATTAAATTTAAATGTCCCACAGTGTCATCTTTTGTAATATTATTACTAGAAAAATATCACAGCAGCTGTAGTTCACCAAAAAAAAAAAAAAATAGAATGCACTTTTTAACAAGATATGTTATATATATAAGATATATATATATAAGATACAATGTTATCTATTCATTCTGACATTCTTTCTTCCTTTCTGTATCAAGTGCGTAACTTGATCAAGCTCAGAATACCCTATGTTTGTCATCTGGCTTTTAAGTATGGAACAGAGTTGTGCACTGTCTGGTCCAAAGTGGCTTTTAAGCACATGCAGGGAGGAGGAAGCTAAGCTCTAAATGTGTTGACACCTCTAGCTTTTGGAAGTAATGTTTGAGTAGATGGATTTAGAGAGAAAATGTGTTTGTTTTTTTTTTTCAAAATCATCTTGTCAGTTTTGTGGGTTGTTTCCAATTTAAGTTCTTTCCTACTGTTAACTACTATAATGCCCTGTTCTGCTTCAAGAATAGTCCTCAGAACGGAGTTTTTCTGTTCTGCCACGGACTAGCACAGCAGGACTCCTACAGAATTTGCCTTTTTAATGCTGAAAGATAATGAGCAATACTGAAAGGCCTTTTGGTGCGCCTGAGTATGGAAAACTGCATCATTCAAAGTGATGTTGGAATGACCATGCCTTCCAGCAAACTGCCTGATAGCTCTTCTGGCAGTTGGGTAACTGAAGGAGTGGGAAGGATTGCTACTGCCACAGCTAAATTTTGTTTGGCCAAGTGACATACTTGGGCTGCCAGAAGGAGCGTTAATTTGCATTTGCCACTGTGGCAGAAAAAAATAAAGTGATTCTAATTTTCTCTTAGGAGAAAGGTGGTACTGAAGATTGGTGCGTGCTGGCAGTAAATCATAGTAATACTTTAATACACAGTCCTCTGAAAATGAAATTTCATGGAGAATGAGCTATTTGTTCATACATGGGTGGAAAGCCATACCATTTGTAGGTATGTAATTTCCCATAGGGAAAGCTGCAGTTATTTATGGAAAGGAAGGGCAACTGTTGCTTGAAAGAAAAGGTGTTTGATGCTTGGGAGGGTGTCAGCAGCCACTGTCAGCAGATTTGTCTGAATGGGATTGTGCAATCTGGATTTTTCCAAGAATGAAAGTAACGGATGGGAAGAGACTGTGTTGTACTTCAGTAAAAAAGAAAAAACAATGGTGTGGTTCATTGGTAAACCTTAGAAGAATTTGCAGGTACTAAGTAGTGCTGGTCATACTTCCACAACGGAGAATCTGAGGTTAAATGCTGTGTGACAGGTCACCCAACAGCAATATAAATATTTAATTACAATTCATTTTCACTCTCACTTACACCTTGAAACACTAGAATTACTCTTAAACCTTGTTTCTGGTCAGGATCTGACACTGAATCACCTCAGTGAAATGAGGGAGCCTGTGACTGCCAGAGCCAGGAGTGAAGGTGCTGACAGGCCCCAGGGGACAAGCCCACGGGCTCTGCAGCCTCACCCCAACACCCCCAGGATCTGCCTGTCCCTTCCATGTCACTTCTGATCCTACACAGCCGCATAGCCTTGGCTCAGACTGCTGTGGCAAGAGAAGCCACGTCTGGTGCCTCTGTGACTCAGAACTGCCTTTAACCTCGGCCCCCCGCCTGCCCCTCAGTCATGCGCGCCCTGCCGCTCACCTTGCCTCGCCTCACTGACTGGATTAATCTTCTTGACAGCAGACCTTCTCATCGGGGACATGTCTCCTCTCCTCACCACAACCGTGCCTGGTGATGGCAGGAGGGTGGCTGCCCTGCGTGGCTCTCCCTGGACCTGCTGTTTACCTCAGGTACACTGTGCCCCACCAGCAGATGACTGCCCCCTGTGGCACTTCCTGTGCTTGCAAATGCCTTCTAGAAACATCTTCCTGGAAACAGTTTCTCTGAGGTACACACTAAGCTGCCTCTCGATTTCTGACTGGAAGGGGGACGGCTGCAGCTGGATGATGAAAACCAGGCAAATCTGGCCCCAAGAAACACAAATTAACCATTTTTAAACTTCTAAAACTTGAAGGGCTGTGAGCATGTGGTAATTTCTGCTCCTTTGCCTCATGCAGTTTGCTTCAGGTAGACTTATAGAATCATATAATATCCCGAGTTGGAAGGGACCCATAAGGATGACAGAGACCAATTCCTGGCTCCACACCAGTCTACCCAAAAATTCAGACCATAATTATCCTTGGTGTTTAAACTTGCAAGGCTTCATGCAGCAGTCACCGCATAGGGCCTGGTGTGTTCTAGGGTCCGGATCCCTCCTCCTCCCTCTGCCTGTCCGTTACAAGGTATTTTTTTCTTCATAATACTAGCAGTGAAGATATGAGGAAGTACATTCATGGTGTATTTAAGAACCACATCAATTAGAGTTTAACTTAAAGTGGTTTGTATGCTTTCCAGGAATTAGTGTATTACTCAGGTAAAATTCAGTCCTGTATTAAAAGGTTCTTCCATAAACGTGTTATTTAAATTCTGGTTAAATTGTTAACATTTATTCAGTTGGCCTCTTTTAAGTTTTTATTGTGACTAGGAGTAATGAACAGGTTCCTCGAAGTGCAGCACCTACGTGCATGCCTCGTGTTTCAATCTGCCTTGGGCACCACAGATTCTGGCCCTACATTTTCTTTGGAGTTCATGGTATCAGCAGACCAACAGATTCCTTTACTTACTGCTCTAGTTATGCTGTGCATATATATATATATATATATATATATATATATATATATGTGAATTTATTTTGTGGCCTCATCCCAGTGCGTTTTGCTCATGATGTCTTAACTCCTGCTTTTTATCTTCCAGTATATTCGCCTGGCTTCACCATTTATTTTTTATTTTTTGGTTAATATTCATATTTATAAATGGTATCTTACTGTTGTAGTAAGTTTTCATGCCTGCTGGAAAGCAAAGTAATCTACAAGGACTCCAGTCTTCTCTCATTCGCCCAGATGATCCTGAGGCAGTTAGTAATTGCAAGTGGGATTTAAAGTTACCTACAGATGCATAATTTTTATCCTCAGTAAACCCCTTGGCTCTCTCCAAGGTGTTAACAATTCATCTTTGCCAGTCTGTAATTGTGTCTTTCCTCTAGAGTCACAGGTATTTAGCTCACTGTGGAACAGGATGCAATATAGAGTAATAAATAATATGATTTACCTTTATTAGGTAACATTAATATGTTTTCATACTTGTCAGCTAAAAACTTACCATCCTTTCTAGATTTTATCGTTATACATTAATACATAGATTCAGCAAAATGCAAAGCATAAAAGACATGCTTAATTGTTTTGCTGCATCTGAGTCTTAATATGCAATTGTGTAAAATAACTTAGGATAAGGATGTGCTTAAGTGCTTTGCTGAATCAAGGACTAGCAGTGGTATCATAAATGAGTAATGCAAAATCTTTGGAAATGCCCAGCTAAAATGAGCAGAAATTTTCATAATCGCTGATTATGTTAAGCAGTTGTATAGAAAATAGTTTTGATCTAGGTAAAATCATATTAGTTCTTTGTGTGGTAAAGTCAAGATGCGGACTTTTCTAGTATGACTAACATAACAAGAGAGAGTACAATCAGAATTAAAATTATTTGCATTGTAATTAGTTAACTTTCTATATATGGATGCAACGAATGAAACAGATGCCATTTTTCACATCAGGAAATAGATTACCCCTAGACTGTGGTAAACAAAAATATCAAGAGATGGGTGACAGTACACAATCATTTTCATGTGTGACTTTCTGTTCCACTTTTTTTCCAGTACAAATTTTTAATTTATTTTGATCAGACTTCAAGTACTGATATAAAGAGGACATCCTGTGTAGAGACCTGGGCTGTGGGTCTGCCTGTGTGCCTGCTGGAGGGATGGCTGCACCTCTGGGTTGTGTGATGAGGGAAGACCCGCAATACCAGGTGCTGAACAGTGGTACCTGGGAAAACCTCATGTCAATTTTGTGCAAGCAGCTGGGATGGTCTAAATTGCAAAAGCAGAGTTTAGTCAAGCTGATACAGGGAACTCCTCATGGGGAATATATAAAAAACTTGTGGTTCATTCTATCCCTCTGTCTGTTACCAAAATAAACCAAACACTGCCTCTCTACTGATGAGGAAAGGTGGTAGCATAGTCAGTATGTATCAGTTGAAAAGTTATTCATGTTTTAAATGAGGTCAGGCTTCATATGTGGTGTTAAGAATAAATTTATACTGTGGTAAGAAAGTTTACCTAAGTATTGCACTATTTATAAAAATGGATAGATAAAGCTCTATAATACATTTACATCATACTTCAGTATTTGGGCTGTGACTACCAAAGGGCTTGGAACCTGCAAACTTCCTCCTTTTTCTTCTCCAGCCATTATCCTGCTTTGGTTTTAGTTGGTGCTAAACTCATAACTCATAACTTGTGCTCCTACCTCTCCCATTTTAACTTCCTTACTCTTTGTAACTGGGACTTCCTATGTCTTCACGTTTTTAAATACTTCCTTACTTCACAGTAATAAAAGAGCATATCTGACAAGATAGTCATCATCTTCATTTTAATGCTCCTGAAAAAGAACTTGTGACTCAGATTTCAGAACGCAGCACATAACAGTGGAATATAAATCGTTTCTGAAAGGTCTCCCTTTCATTGGCTGCTTTACTGATATCCTGGTAATTGCTCTGGAGGGCCAAAAGATGAAGTTGTGTCTTGATCACATAATATCAAACCATCACTGGACATCTAAAAATCGATTCTAGTCACTAATACCCCAGAACCTAAAATCTTGGAAATAGAGCATTCTTAGGTATAATAACAGAGTACATAGTGTAATACTAGTTCATTAAAAAAACTCCTAAGTGTTTTGGATGTTACTTTCACTCGTATTATATAAACGGTACAGAAATAATCTCCTGGCATTTGCTTGGAATGACAGTCATCAATACCTACACATCGATTAAAAGTTTTATGTAGAAACAAAAAGTATTTGTTTTACACAAATGTGTTTTGGATATTCTGCCAGGGGGAGGGTGGGGAGGTACAAGCCTCGCTAATATAGACTGAAATAAAGTCTAAAATAGAAGCTTCATATCAGCTCCTAGTTCACAGAGGTAGTATGCAATGGAATTACTCTGCCAAAAATGTTGGCATTGAGTTTAGTCAAGTATTAAGCAGAGGTCTCGTGGTAAAAAGTCCCATTAAAAACACCCTGTGACCTCTGCTGTGGGATTCATGTATGTGAGAGAAACATGCTTAGAAGCTTTGCTAGTCATGTGGTCAGAATGATTTTCAATCACTTTGGTCATTGCTGGATTAAAATTGAGGCTGCAGAGATTAATGGTCTGTTGTTACTAATCCACTAAACCTCTGTTCCTAGATCTTTCAAATTGACTGAACCTATAGATTGTCAGGTTACTGAGATACGGTTTGTAATGTTTTTAACTGTCTTTCTTGATGTTTGGTGTTAGTAGTATCCCATTAGTTATTGCTCTTTGAGATGCTGATCTGGGCTCTTCCTGAATGAAAGTGAATTTATACATTTTTATTTTTATTACTCTATAGCACAGTAAAAGTTTATATCATTTTAAATGAATGTGGACAAAGAAAGTTTTACTATTTTAGAGATGAGTTGTTAATAGTAGAACCTCAAGTAAGAGCAACAGAAATTAGATCTTGTTTTCACTTCCTTGGTACAAGGAAGTGGTGGTTACTGCTCCTAACTGTCAAAATATCCACTACCTCTCTTCAGTCTGTCTGCCGCTAACAGTACTGGTGGATTTCACCACTCTCTGGTGGAAATCGACCTTCAGGTGGATTTCATTGGCATTTGAAGACGTAGCAAAATGCAAAATTACTGTTAGAGCTTTGGGGAAATTATGTTTTCAAAAACAGTGTAGGATTTGGATTAGTAGGGCTCAGGGCTGTTCCCAGAGATCTAGCCTGGCTAGACTTAATTTCAGTACTTATTTCTGTGCAGGTGTAAGAAGTTTTCTTCAGATGAAAAAGAATGTATAAAAAATACAAAATAAAAGGAAAGCAATGAGGAAATGGTTCACCCATGTGGAGAGATATGAGGAAGTTTGGGGCACTACAGTGTAGTGGTTTGGGTTTCAGTGGGGATCTATAAAGAAGAGGCATGAAGAGAACTTTACCAGGTCTTCATCAGTACAATATGGAAGGGCTGGAGTTAGGGGAGAGGGAACAGCATGCAGAAGAAATCAGATCGATAGTGGCTGGGAGAGTTCTGGGGACATTTAATTTGAATGGATGGTTTGATATTAGAGAAGCAGAGTGATGTCTTATTATGTCTTTTGGGGCCTATTTACCACATCTGTGCTTAAAGTTGCAAATTGGAATTGTTTCGGCTTTCAAGTGTTTGTAATTTTCTGAAAAACTTCATTCTAAAAGTGTAATTATAAAAATAAAAGAGTTTGATTTTGTTATAGAAGATTGTTAAATATATTCTTTTAAATATGATTTCCTTTGATGAAAGGAGTTGAGTACCTGGTGCCTGCCAGATTGGTGTAGATGCAATTTCTACATGACATACAGAAGATGAAATGGGTTTTGATTGAATAAATAGTGGCAACAGTCTAGCTTTAAACAACTAGGTTTTGGTGTTTGTTTAAAACACAACGTAACTAACTGTTTAACAGGAAGCACGCTTGAATTATCATCTAATTATGTCTTGCTTTGAATGGAGTTTTGATTCCTATAATTATATGCTGAAAACAGGCAGAAATATTTTGCTTTTGTGTTCACTGCAGGAGATGTGGAAAAGTCATAGGAAAGTACGCTTTTACATTTTACCTGCAATTGCATTAATCTGCTTGGGAAAAGGGAGTATAAATTAATTACCCATTAAACTCACCGAAAACGAATGCATTTCTGATTTAAAGGGTCACTATGTCATAAAAGTTTATGATTATTAACTTACTACAAATGTATTCTACATGTTTATACTAACATAAAGCAAGGTAACATGGCTTTAACTTTATAATTAACTTACAACTCTGTCAGGGAATTCTAGTAATTAAAATAAACCTTTTATTTCATGTGACCATCTCTGTTTCTGAACCCTGGTGATTTGGCTTATCCTTTTGCCTTCTGGTTATCACAGTAGTAGCATGTCTTGATTAAGGACTGCAAAGAGCTTTTACATCTGCTCTTGTCACAAAGCTATGTAGGATGAACTAGAAAACTCATCATGCAAACTACAGACCGACAGTTATTTCTCTCCCTCCAGACTGAACAGTGTATTCAAATAAAACTGGGACTGTGGAAGTAAACCCAAAGTGTTCAAATGGATTTTTGGCAATTTCTCAAAACTCACTTGAAAAAGAGAAAAATATTAACATCAGACTGAAATGTATGACCGTATGAAAGAGGTGAGATCTCTTAAAAAGTTATTGTCTTGACAGCCATTAGGAAGTACAGTCCTTATCCTCCAGGAAATGAGAGTTCATCATTAAAATGAAAACAAGAGTTACACCTACTGAGGTGAGTAGACAAATGAGAATAGATATTGTGAAAGTGAAAAGAAAAAGCGTCCTCTTTCTTACTTAAAATGGAAATACACGATGCTATATAAATGCAAGGACTCATATGATATTCTATATAAGACTAATTTGTGAGAATTGGGCACTAATTAAGCTCCCAACAAAAGGGATCTGAGAAATGTTTGCAGCTCCACAGACAGGCTTTGAAGCTTCAGCCACATGTTGTGAGGGTTTTAGACCTGTCTCTAAATTACAGCCCAACGTTAGGATCTTTAGCTAGCACTTTGGCCAGCCACTGAGCAGTTCTTCCCACCTGATCAGGTTCACATTGCAGGCAAATGAGGTATTTGTTGAGGGGTGCAACACCAAGTAGTTTCTCTGTATCCCTCTGTTTGTGACTGTCTATTGAACGGCTTCAGGAGATTAAGTTGAGTAGCCCTATCTAATAGCTGAAAATGTATTGTGCTGTTAGACTTATCTTTCTCTGTTTAGACACTTTAGGGACTAGGGGCTTGACTGTCCAGCGTCTAGCATCCAAAGCAGCAATAACCCCAGTGAGTTAGTGAGAAGTACTACTCTATTAGAATTACAGCAGTTTTTACCCTCTAGGCTTGAGTGTAAAATAACAAACAGACAGATCCTGTGTTTATGTAAATCAGTGCAACTTGAAAGATCTTTTCTGTTTTGTAAGAGAAAGGAGCTTGCTCAAAGCATATGTGCTGCAGGATCCGGCCCTAGGATGCATCAGTTTGGTGAGTTAGGCTTTGAATTGGAAGTAATATGGCCGCTAGCTCTGCTAATGGAAATGTTTATTCCATGGTTCTAATCCAGATTTAAGACTGACTTAAATATTCTAACAGTTACCAAATAAACATATAATTTGCCCGTTTTGGGGGATTTGTTTTTACAGCAGTCATACAAAGAGAACCCTGTTATGGATGGTCCATTTTTTACAGCTTCTGCCATCTCTTGCACTCTTGGTATTGCTGTTTTTTTCTCAGTTGCTCTTAAAGGCAATATTAACAGATGGTATGCATTGCTCATTAAATCTGCATCTACACCTCTCCAAGGACTGCAAAGATGTTGGGAAACAGACCATGTTGTTGCAATAAGTGCTTAGAAGCCTGGAACTTACTGTACTATTCATGATCAGTTTTCACAATCAGTGTCTTTTGAGTACTATAGCAGGAGAGTTACAAATACATTGATTGAATATTTCTGATTTAGCCAAGCCCAGGTATGTCCCACTTTCTCACAGATTGGATAAGGTGCCTGTGATTCTTTCATACTTGCCATAAACTCTTTGGTAGTGTTACAGCCAACAACTCTTCCCTTTTTTATAAACTAGGTTCTTAATGCTGGGCATTAAACCTAGATAGATACCTGTATTAATATCCCATCTCCTTTTACATCTGCTTGCTTTTCCTTGAGATTGCTTTCTCTGTGATGCTTAGCTCTTCTTTTACTCCCATCTGCAGTGGTGACACTCCTTAAATAAGTTAGATACATAGATGTTACTTTTAGCCCTTCTCAATTCCAGTGTCTGAAGAGACAGCGCTTTGATGTGTGAGCTGGAAGGGCATCATGCCAGCATGGAATTTGCTTTCCATATGCTTCAGATTGGTGATGAGAGATGCAGAAATACAACTAGCAGATAAGAAGTCTCATTTCAGCTTCTTTATTAGTCTGATTTGGAACTGATGGGATCTGACCAGCAATCCCAAGCACATCAGTATAGCGAGAAATAGGGTGCTCCCATCTTGTTTCTCTTAATCTTTTCTTTAGTAAGTGTTGGATCAGAAAGGTTAAGCTGTTCTTGATTCCATGGGTCATGGAAGGCTAGGATTTAGTTCACATTTCTTTTATAGTTGACCTGTGTTAGGGATAAGGAAGCTAAAAAGTGGGTAGTACAGTAAATGGAAATGATATCTACCCCTACTGTTTTTCCAGAAAGAACCATTTCAACCCTTCTGTGTTTCAGCTGGTTTAAATGGGCAGTGAGAATTGGAAATTCAGTAATCTCTCCTAGTATTTTGTACTTTTATTTATGATTTTTTGTTGGCTAAGGATGTTTCATGTTCTGTAGGCAAAGCCTAAATAAAAAGTGATTTTAAATACATCAATTTAATTAAAATGCTACAAGAAGTAGTGTAGGCACTCCTAAAATGAAATAAACCTTGTTTGTATTAATTTAGGTTGTTTACTTGCAAAGGCCCTAAAGTGAATCTAATAGACACAGTTTAAATTTATCCAGTGTACTTTCTGAGCATTAAATAGGAAGACCGCTTAACCTTACATGCACATTTTTTCCTTGTGATTTAGGAGGCAAATGTTATACTCATGGAGACTTGCAAAAAGAGGGGGCCATCTAGAGCAGCATTAACAAAATAAAAGATTCTTTAAATTCCCAACTTAAGAAGATGAAACCAATCAAGAGTAGAGCAAATGTTCTTTCATGTACTGTTAATAGAAGTAACATACTTTAAGCCTAAAATATTTCAAAGCTTAGGGAGCATGAGGTCTTAAACGTGCTTTCCTGAGCATATTTTCTTCTCTTCACCTACTGTCATTGCTTGCACCCAATCCTTAATTCTAAGTTAGGAGAGAGAAAGGACAGGAGTAGACCAGTAAGGGGGATAAAAAGCATTTGGTTGTGGTGGATGGAATAAAAAAAAAGAATGGAGGAATAGGTAAAAGAATGAGGATATGTACTAATAGCAAGGATGCAGACAATGGAAAACAGAGCACTGATGATAGTCCACTTTCCTAATTGCTTTTGGTTCTCGTCCTTAATGTTCAGGAGTCTGGTGGCTTCCATAGGAAGAAGACAATCTTTTTGTCTGAAAAATCACAGAGATAGAAATATAGAGCTTGACTGTTCAGTCATCAAATCTTGATTTTAAACGCATAAGCTGGAGTTCTTCACTATGTGAAGTTCTTCACTATGTAGCTGTTGACCTTTGAGGAGTTTGACTGCTTACTCAGATTATTTCATTAGTATTTGAACATTGACTTCCTGCCAAAAAGTCAATCTGCTTTTTCTTTGCATAGTTTTGTTATTTTGAAGGTCTTCAGCTGTGGAATAAAATCCGCTATGTAAAAAAGAGCTGGCAGGATTGGAAGCTTTCCAGTAAAAGCTTTCCCAGGTTAAACTCTGGTGATGCTGAAACATTACAAGTGTTTTATGTGGCCTCTTTTCCCTTGTGCCTTACCTAACATGGCTGTTCCTGAAGAAGGGCAACAGTTAGTTAGTTAGTTAGTTAGTTCCCACTACCCCAAGGGAATGTTCTGCTTGTTATTTACAAGACGGAATTTATACATTTGGACTTGGGTTTTGTTTTCATTCTTTTATCTAGCTCAAAACCGTTTTTTGAATATATTTATGATGAGCTTAATGATTCCTCTAACAGAGCTGATTAGTTATGATGTAAATCACAGTATGGAACTCATATCATATTTAGATGCTCAGCATTTCTACATTGTTGAAGACACTTATGCAAGCAGTTTAAAATAATCTGTTAATGACAATGGAAAAAGCACACTGAAAGGCTCTGTCAGAAAGGGCTGACTCAAGAGCAAATTAGCTATCAGTGGGCCATCAGGGAAATGACAATTCCCTTCTGATGCAGGATAAAAAAGGAGGCATACGGATGTACACCATCTCTTCTTTTTTTCCCTTCTTCCCCTATTTCCTCTCTGAAAGGTGAGGAAGGCCAAAGTGTCACTGACAGAGCTGGATGGAGCTAACAACTTTCTGCAGGCAGCTGAAGATGTCTGAACTATGAATGTCCTATTTCTTGAGCCTACAGGGCAGATACAATTATTTATTTTTTTTATGATGGACAGATGCTGATGAGCCAGTCAAATACCTAGAGCCTGGAGAATGAAGGTATGTTTTATACCTTCTTATTAGACTTTGAGTTCTATCCTTTGCTGTATTGGCAAGGCCTGCATTTCGCAAGGGATAGACTAAAGTAATTCTCATGTTCCAGTCCAGTGGAGTAAACAAACAACTACATTCTGCAAATGTTGCAGACTCGGGATCTGTTTCAAGGAAAGCCCAATTAGAAGTGTATGAAGGCAGCCTAGCCTGTCTCCCTGGGATAGGGCATGCATGACTGTAGGTATTTATCTAGTGCCTGACACGATGGAACTCTTCTCCTAATTGGAGCTTTTGGATGCTACTCCAGCTTAACTGATATTGTGCACAGTAAGTCAGCACAGCTCCACTGATCTCACTAAATATACATCTGATGTGCACTAGCTGTAGGCTGTCTCTTCCTTGAGATGAGAGCTGGGGGCCTTATTTTGCTCTGCAAATAGTAAGGAACTTGAAGCAAAAACTTGTTATTGGTACTCTCAGTTATTCCCAGGTTAATAGAGTGCAACCCCTGGCTCAGGAGATTCCTAAACGTCTGGCTGCAATGGCTGGAAGGTTTTAGATGAAGGATCTCTCTTGGCTGGCTATTTTTGTATTATTTTTTTTCCAAAGCTTTTTCTGATGGCTATTACTGCAGATCAACAGTTCTCCAACTTGTTTGCCTCTCTTTCAAATGCGTCCAGGTTATGGGCTGAAGGGGAGTGGGGCAGCTCTGAGAGTCCTTTGCCAGAGAAAGGATGTCAGCGTGAGCAAGGAGAGTCCATGGGTGTTAGGGCCTTAAAGCTTAAGCACTGGTTCACAGTTTTCTCCTATTGGGATTACATTCAGAACCTTTGCTAACAATCAGTGGCTCAGCAAAATGTGTTCCAACAGCTGTCGTTCCTGGTCCTGTCCTTGCTGAGTGCACTGCCTGCCCCTTTCCTCAAGCTTCTTGCAGCTGCTGGTCCATGTGCTCGTGTTTTCCTCCAGGTGTTTTCCTCTCCCACAAGTTCCTCCATAACCTGATCTTAAAGGTTGCTTCTACTGGTTGCTTCCCAGGTTACTTGATCTGAACTGTTGTTCTTACTTTCATGTAAAGTGCATGAATGTTTATTTTGGTGCTAAATATTATGTGCATTTGTAAACAGATGTATCCCATGTCACACACAGGCATATATTTACATGTAAGTCTGATAAAAATGGTATCAGCATCTGGGAAAAACAGATCTCCTTCATAAGCTTCAAATAAGTTACAAAGCCTGCATGTTTATCAGATGAAGTGCCCTGGGCTGGATTTCGGCACCTGCTGTAACTGGGACTGGCTGGCTAGGTGAAGACAGCTGTACCGGGGCTAGGCTGGGGAGACGAGAAGAAGGTGCAGAGGAGATTGTGCCTGAATGAGGTGCTGTGGAATGGGGAAGGCAGAGAGAGAAAGGAGAAAATTATTTCTGAGACAGGTAAGGCAAGGAGAGGAAAGACCTAACCTTGCAATCACGTTGGTAGATACAAGAATGATGCCATTTGGTAGATTTTTCTTTCTTTCTTTTTTTAGTTTTCTTCTAAAATAAGAGTAGGGGAGAGGCAAGTGAGGAATTTATACACTCTCACAATCTGATCTTAATACTCCAAGTAAGAAGTAACAGAAGTATTTTTGCCTGCACAAGGGTTACTAGTTCAGCACTTTTTCATTTTATTGCAGAGGTTGCGGGACACAGTGAATAAAGGAGGGGACTGCAGGAAGAGGAAAAGATAGTCACATAGGAATTTAAGGCTTCGCTAGAGAATAGGATTTTATCCCTGTCTCTGCCAGAGTTTGTGTTGCTTGGGAACTCACTTAAATCAAACTTTTCAAGGGTGGTCACTAATTATATGTTTCCTCTTTCCCCTGAGGCCCCATTTGCAGAAGTGCTGAGCAGATACAGCTAAAAAATGTCAATGGGAGAAATGTGTTGTACGTATCAAGTGCTGTGCAAGTCTAAGCGTGGTAAAAATTGTACATTGAGGCCACAAATTGGCTAAGCAGATGTGGGGAGTATCTTTCTTTGACTGTAGCATTCATTTGTAAAAAAAGGGGGCACCACCTCTTCAGGAGTGCTCAGGAATAAAACATTTTAGGAGTTTGAATCGTGTTTTTTTTTTTAAAAAAAGCAATACTTTTACCATTAAATGCTAGGAAGACTATGAGTGAAGTGGCCTTTCATGACATTGCCAGGTTGGCTTCAGATAATGATGAACCTTTGAGGGTTTTCTTCTACACTGAGAGTCTAACCAGCAGCCTTTCTATCTTCATCACAAGTGTAAGGTTGAGAAAAATAGTCAAATAGCCATCCAAAGGAAAGCAAAACCAGTCCCCTCCTTTCAGTCAGCTGTATGATTCTGAGTATTG